>NW_027472904.1:0-177569 GCF_030347505.1 Rhynchophorus ferrugineus
AGATATGGACTATCGATAATTTACACCTTAGGCTCTGCTTCTAACTTGGGCCCAAATTGTAAAATGGTCTTATCTATTGGCGATTTCGTTCCAATTCACATTCCAAGTAATATTCGGCATGCTAATTACATTGCCGGTTGCCAAATTGCATTATCTCTTATAGTTTCCGAGATATGGACTATCAATAATTTACACCTTAGGCTCTGCTTCTAACTTGGGCCCAAATTGTAAAATGGTCTTATCTAGTGGCGATTTCGTTCCAATTCACATTCCAAGTAAAATTTGGCATGCTAATTACATTGCCGGGTTGCCAAATTGCATTATCTCTTATAGTTTCCGAGATATGGACTATCGATAATTTACACCTTAGGCTCTGCTTCTAACTTGGGCCCAAATTGTAAAATGGTCTTATCTATTGGCGATTTCGTCCCAATTCACATTCCAAGTGATATTCGGCATGCTAATTACATTGCCGGTTACCAAATTGCATTATCTCTTATAGTTTCCGAGATATGGACTATCGATAATTTACACCTCAGGCTCTGCTTCTAACTTGGGCCCAAATTGTAAAATGGTCTTATCTATTGGCGATTTCGTTCCAATTCACATTCCAAGTAATATTCGGCATGCTAATTACATTGCCGGTTGCCAAATTGCATTATCTCTTATAGTTTCCGAGATATGGAGTATCGATAATTTACACCTTAGGCTCTGCTTCTAACTTGGGCCCAAATTGTAAAATGGTCTTATCTATTGGCGATTTCGTCCCAATTCACATTCCAAGTAATATTCGGCATGCTAATTACATTGCCGGTTGCCAAATTGCATTATCTCTTATAGTTTCCGAGATATGGACTATCGATAATTTACACCTTAGGCTCTGCTTCTAACTTGGGCCCAAATTGTAAAATGGTCATATCTATTGGCGATTTCGTCCCAATTCACATTCCAAGTGATATTCGGCATGCTAATTACATTGCCGGTTGCGAAATTGCATTATCTCTTATAGTTTCCGAGATATGGACTATCAATAATTTACACCTTAGGCTCTGCTTCTAACTTGGGCCCAAATTGTAAAATGGTCTTATCTATTGGCGATTTCGTTCCAATTCACATTCCAAGTAATATTCGGCATGCTAATTACATTGCCGGTTGCCAAATTGCATTATCTCTTATAGTTTCCGAGATATGGACTATCGATAATTTACACCTTAGGCTCTGCTTCTAACTTGGGCCCAAATTGTAAAATGGTCTTATCTATTGGGCGATTTCGTTGCAATTCACATTCCAAGTAATATTCGGCATGCTAATTACATTGCCGGTTGCCAAATTGCATTATCTCTTATAGTTTCCGAGATATGGACTATCGATAATTTACACCTTAGGCTCTGCTTCTAACTTGGGCCCAAATTGTAAAATGGTCTTATCTATTGGCGATTTCGTTCCAATTCACACTCCAAGTAATATTCGGCATGATAATTACATTGCCGGTTGCGAAATTGCATTATCTCTTATAGTTTCCGAGATATGGACTATCGATAATTTACACCTTAGGCTCTGCTTCTAACTTGGGCCCAAATTGTAAAATGGTCTTATCTATTGGCGATTTCGTTCCAATTCACATTCCAAGTAATATTCGGCATGCTAATTACATTGCCGGTAGCCAAATTGCATTATCTCTTATAGTTTCCGAGATATGGACTATCGATAATTTACACCTTAGGCTCTGCTTCTAACTTGGGCCCAAATTGTAAAATGGTCTTATCTATTGGCGATTTCGTTCCAATTCACACTCCAAGTAATATTCGGCATGCTAATTACATTGCCGGTTGCGAAATTGCATTATCTCTTATAGTTTCCGAGATATGGACTATCGATAATTTACACCTTAGGCTCTGCTTCTAACTTGGGCCCAAATTGTAAAATGGTCTTATCTATTGGCGATTTCGTTCCAATTCACATTCCAAGTAATATTCGGCATGCTAATTACATTGCCGGTTGCCAAATTGCATTATCTCTTATAGTTTCCGAGATATGGACTATCGATAATTTACACCTTAGGCTCTGCTTCTAACTTGGGCCCAAATTGTAAAATGGTCTTATCTATTGGCGATTTCGTTCCAATTCACATTCCAAGTAATATTCGGCATGCTAATTACATTGCCGGTTGCCAAATTGCATTATCTCTTATAGTTTCCGAGATATGGACTATCGATAATTTACACCTTAGGCTCTGCTTCTAACTTGGGCCCAAATTGTAAAATGGTCTTATCTATTGGCGATTTCGTTCCAATTCACACTCCAAGTAATATTCGGCATGCTAATTACATTGCCGGTTGCGAAATTGCATTATCTCTTATAGTTTCCGAGATATGGACTATCGATAATTTACACCTTAGGCTCTGCTTCTAACTTGGGCCCAAATTGTAAAATGGTCTTATCTATTGGCGATTTCGTTCCAATTCACATTCCAAGTAATATTCGGCATGCTAATTACATTGCCGGTTGCCAAATTGCATTATCTCTTATAGTTTCCGAGATATGGGACTATCAATAATTTACACCTTAGGCTCTGCTTCTAACTTGGGCCCAAATTGTAAAATGGTCTTATCTAGTGGCGATTTCGTTCCAATTCACATTCCAAGTAAAATTTGGCATGCTAATTACATTGCCGGTTGCCAAATTGCATTATCTCTTATAGTTTCCGAGATATGGACTATCGATAATTTACACCTTAGGCTCTGCTTCTAACTTGGGCCAAATTGTAAAATGGTCTTATCTATTGGCGATTTCGTCCCAATTCACATTCCAAGTGATATTCGGCATGCTAATTACATTGCCGGTTACCAAATTGCATTATCTCTTATAGTTTCCGAGATATGGACTATCGATAATTTACACCTCAGGCTCTGCTTCTAACTTGGGCCCAAATTGTAAAATGGTCTTATCTATTGGCGATTTCGTTCCAATTCACATTCCAAGTAATATTCGGCATGCTAATTACATTGCCGGTTGCCAAATTGCATTATCTCTTATAGTTTCCGAGATATGGAGTATCGATAATTTACACCTTAGGCTCTGCTTCTAACTTGGGCCCAAATTGTAAAATGGTCTTATCTATTGCGATTTCGTCCAATTCACATTCCAAGTGATATTCGGCATGCTAATTACATCGCCGGTTGCGAAATTGCATTATCTCTTATAGTTTCCGAGATATGGACTATCAATAATTTACACTTTAGGCTCTGCTTCTAACTTGGACCCAAATTGTAAAATGGTCTTATCTATTGGCGATTTCGTTCCAATTCACATTCCAAGTAATATTCGGCATGCTAATTACATTGCCGGTTGCCAAATTGCATTATCTCTTATAGTTTCCGAGATATGGACTATCGATAATTTACACCTTAGGCTCTGCTTCTAACTTGGGCCCAAATTGTAAAATGGTCTTATCTATTGGCGATTTCGTCCCAATTCACATTCCAAGTGATATTCGGCATGCTAATTACATTGCCGGTTGCGAAATTGCATTATCTCTTATAGTTTCCGAGATATGGACTATCAATAATTTACACCTTATGCTCTGCTTCTAACTTGGGCCCAAATTGTAAAATGATCTTATCTAGTGGCGATTTCGTTCCAATTCACATTCCAAGTAAAATTCGGCATGCTAATTACATTGCCGGTTGCCAAATTGCATTATCTCTTATAGTTTCCGAGATATGGACTATCGATAATTTACACCTTAGGCTCTGCTTCTAACTTGGGCCCAAATTGTAAAATGGTCTTATCTATTGGCGATTTCGTCCCAATTCACATTCCAAGTGATATTTCGGCATGCTAATTACATTGCCGGTTACCAGATTGCATTATCTCTTATAGTTTCCGAGATATGGACTATCGATAATTTACACCTTAGGCTCTGCTTCTAACTTGGGCCCAAATTGTAAAATGGTCTTATCTATTGGCGATTTCGTTCCAATTCACATTCCAAGTAATATTCGGCATGCTAATTACATTGCCGGTTGCCAAATTGCATTATCTCTTATAGTTTCCGAGATATGGACTATCGATAATTTACACCTTAGGCTCTGCTTCTAACTTGGGCCCAAATTGTAAAATGGTCTTATCTATTGGCGATTTCGTCCCCAATTCACATTCCAAGTGATATTCGGCATGCTAATTACATTGCCGTTGCGAAATTGCATTATCTCTTATAGTTTCCGAGATATGGACTATCAATAATTTACACCTTAGGCTCTGCTTCTAACTTGGGCCCAAATTGTAAAATGGTCTTATCTATTGGCGATTTCGTTCCAATTCACATTCCAAGTAATATTCGGCATGCTAATTACATTGCCGGTTGCCAAATTGCATTATCTCTTATAGTTTCCGAGATATGGACTATCGATAATTTACACCTTAGGCTCTGCTTCTAACTTGGGCCCAAATTGTAAAATGGTCTTATCTATTGGCGATTTCGTTCCAATTCACATTCCAAGTAATATTCGGCATGCTAATTACCAAATTGCATTATCTCTTATAGTTTCCGAGATATGGACTATCGATAATTTACACCTTAGCTCTGCTTCTAACTTGGGCCCAAATTGTAAAATGGTCTTATCTATTGGCGATTTCGTCCCAATTCACATTCCAAGTGATATTCGGCATGCTAATTACATTGCCGGTTGCGAAATTGCATTATCTCTTATAGTTTCCGAGATATGGACTATCAATAATTTACACCTTAGGCTCTGCTTCTAACTTGGGCCCAATTTGTAAAATGGTCTTATCTATTGGCGATTTCGTTCCAATTCACATTCCAAGTAATATTCGGCATGCTAATTACATTGCCCGGTTGCCAAATTGCATTATCTCTTATAGTTTCCGAGATATGGACTATCGATAATTTTCACCTTAGGCTCTGCTTCTAACTTGGGCCCAAATTGTAAAATGGCCTTATCTATTGGCGATTTCGTTCCAATTCACATTCCAAGTAATATTCGGCATGCTAATTACATTGCCGGTTGCCAAATTGCATTATCTCTTATAGTTTCCGAGATATGGACTATCGATAATTTACAACCTTAGGCTCTGCTTCTAACTTGGGCCCAAATTGTAAAATGGCCTTATCTATTGGCGATTTCGTTCCAATTCACATTCCAAGTAATATTCGGCATGCTAATTACATTGCCGGTTGCCAAATTGCATTATCTCTTATAGTTTCCGAGATATGGACTATCGATAATTTACACCTTAGGCTCTGCTTCTAACTTGGGCCCAAATTGTAAAATGGTCTTATCTATTGGCGATTTCGTTGCAATTCACATTCCAAGTAATATTCGGCATGCTAATTACATTGCCGGTTGCCAAATTGCATTATCTCTTATAGTTTCCGAGATATACTCTATCGATAATTTACACCTTAGGCTCTGCTTCTAACTTGGGCCCAAATTGTAAAATGGTCTTATCTATTGGCGATTTCGTTCCAATTCACATTCCAAGTAATATTCGGCATGCTAATTACATTGCCGGTTGCCAAATTGCATTATCTCTTATAGTTTCCGAGATATGGACTATCGATAATTTACACCTTAAGCTCTGCTTCTAACTTGGGCCCAAATTGTAAAATGGTCCTTATCTATTGGCGATTTCGTTCCAATTCACACTCCAAGTAATATTCGGCATGCTAATTACATTGCCGGTTGCGAAATTGCATTATCTCTTATAGTTTCCGAGATATGGACTATCGATAATTTACACCTTAGGCTCTGCTTCTAACTTGGGCCCAAATTGTAAAATGGTCTTATCTATTGGCGATTTCGTTCCAATTCACATTCCAAGTAGTATTCGGCATGCTAATTACATTGCCGGTTGCCAAATTGCATTATCTCTTATAGTTTCCGAGATATGGACTATCGATAATTTACACCTTAGGCTCTGCTTCTAACTTGGGCCCAAATTGTAAAATGGTCTTATCTATTGGCGATTTCGTTCCAATTCACATTCCAAGTAATATTCGGCATGCTATTACATTGCCGGTTGCCAAATTGCACTATCTCTTATAGTTTCCGAGATATGGACTATCGATAATTTACACCTTAGGCTCTGCTTCTAACTTGGGCCCAAATTGTAAAATGGTCTTATCTATTGGCGATTTCGTCCCAATTCACATTCCAAGTGATATTCGGCATGCTAATTACATTGCCGGTTGCGAAATTGCATTATCTCTTATAGTTTCCGAGATATGGACTATCGATAATTTACACCTTAGGCTCTGCTTCTAACTTGGGCCCAAATTGTAAAATGGCCTTATCTATTGGCGATTTCGTTCCAATTCACATTCCAAGTAATATTCGGCATGCTAATTACATTGCCGGTTGCCAAATTGCATTATCTCTTATAGTTTCCGAGATATGGACTATCGATAATTTACACCTTAGGCTCTGCTTCTAACTTGGGCCCAAATTGTAAAATGGCCTTATCTATTGGCGATTTCGTTCCAATTCACATTCCAAGTAATATTCGGCATGCTAATTACATTGCCGGTTGCCAAATTGCATTATCTCTTATAGTTTCCGAGATATGGACTATCGATAATTTACACCTTAGGCTCTGCTTCTAACTTGGGCCCAAATTGTAAAATGGTCTTATCTATTGGCGATTTCGTTGCAATTCACATTCCAAGTAATATTCGGCATGCTAATTACATTGCCGGTTGCCAAATTGCATTATCTCTTATAGTTTCCGAGATATACTCTATCGATAATTTACACCTTAGGCTCTGCTTCTAACTTGGGCCCAAATTGTAAAATGGTCTTATCTATTGGCGATTTCGTTCCAATTCACATTCCAAGTAATATTCGGCATGCTAATTACATTGCCGGTTGCCAAATTGCATTATCTCTTATAGTTTCCGAGATATGGACTATCGATAATTTACACCTTAAGCTCTGCTTCTAACTTGGGCCCAAATTGTAAAATGGTCTTATCTATTGGCGATTTCGTTCCAATTCACACTCCAAGTAATATTCGGCATGCTAATTACATTGCCGGTTGCGAAATTGCATTATCTCTTATAGTTTCCGAGATATGGACTATCGATAATTTACACCTTAGGCTCTGCTTCTAACTTGGGCCCAAATTGTAAAATGGTCTTATCTAATTGGCGATTTCGTTCCAATTCACATTCCAAGTAATATTCGGCATGCTAATTACATTGCCGGTTGCCAAATTGCATTATCTCTTATAGTTTCCGAGATATGGACTATCGATAATTTACACCATAGGCTCTGCTTCTAACTTGGGCCCAAATTGTAAAATGGTCTTATCTATTGGCGATTTCGTTCCAATTCACATTCCAAGTAATATTCGGCATGCTAATTACATTGCCGGTTGCCAAATTGCATTATCTCTTATAGTTTCCGAGATATGGACTATCGATAATTTACACCTTAGGCTCTGCTTCTAACTTGCTCCCAAATTGTAAAATTGGTCTTATCTATTGGCGATTTCGTTCCAATTCACATTCCAAGTAATATTCGGCATGCTAATTACATTGCCGGTTGCCCAAATTTGCATTATCTCTTATAGTTTCCGAGATATGGACTATCGATAATTTACACCTTAGGCTCTGCTTCTAACATGGGCCCAAATTGTAAAATGGTCTTATCTATTGGCGATTTCGTTCCAATTCACATTCCAAGTAATATTCGGCATGCTAATTACATTGCCGGTTGCCAAATTGAATTATCTCTTATAGTTTCCGAGATATGGACTATCACCTTAGTCCATCGATCTGCTTCTAACTTATGCCCAAATTGTAAAATGGTTTTATCTATTGGCGATTTCGTTCCAATTCACATTCCAAGTAATATTCGGCATGCTAATTACATTGCCGGTTGCCAAATTGCATTATCTCTTATAGTTTCCGAGATATGGTCCATCGATAATTTACACCTTAGGCTCTGCTTCTAACTTGGGCCCAAATTGTAAAATGGTCTTCTCTATTGGCGATTTCGTTCCAATTCACATTCCAAGTAATATTCGGCATGCTAATTACATTGCCGGTTGCCAAATTGCATTATCTCTTATAGTTTCCGAGATATGGACTATCGATAATTTACACCATAGGCTCATGCTTCTAACTTGGGCCCAAATTGTAAAATGGTCTTATCTATTGGCGATTTCGTTCCAATTCACATTCCAAGTAATATTCGGCATGCTAATTACATTGCCGGTTGCTAAATTGCATTATCTCGTATAGTTTCCGAGATATGGACTATCAATAATTTCCACCTTAGGCTCTGCTTCTAACTTGGGCCCAAATTGTAAAATGGTCTTATCTATTGGCGATTTCGTTCCAATTCACATTCCAAGTAATATTCGGCATGCTAATTACATTGCCGGTTGCCAAATTGCATTATCTCTTATAGTTTCCGAGATATGGACTATCGATAATTTACACCTTAGGCTCTGCTTCTAACTTGGGCCCAAATTGTAAAATGGTCTTATCTATTGGCGATTTCGTTCCAATTCACATTCCAAGTAATATTCGGCATGCTAATTACATTGCCGGTTGCCAAATTGCATTATCTCTTATAGTTTCCGAGATATGGGACTATCGATAATTTACACCTTAGGGCTCTGCTTCTAACTTGGGCCCAAATTGTAAAATGGTCTTATCTATTGGCGATTTCGTTCCAATTCACATTCCAAGTAATATTCGGCATGCTAATTACATTGCCGGTTGCCAAATTGCATTATCTCTTATAGTTTCCGAGATATGGGACTACGATAATTTACACCTTAGGCTCTGCTTCTAACTTGGGCCCAAATTGTAAAATGGTCTTATCTATTGGCGATTTCGTTCCAATTCACATTCCAAGTAATATTCGGCATGCTAATTACATTGCCGGTTGCCAAATTGAATTATCTCTTATAGTTTCCGAGATATGGACTATCGATAATTTACACCTTAGGCTCTGCTTCTAACTTGGGCCCAAATTGTAAAATGGTCTTACCTATTGGCGATTTCGTTCCAATTCCCATTCCAAGTAATATTCGGGCATGCTAATTACATTGCCGGTTGCCAAATTGAATTATCTCTTATAGTTTCCGAGATATGGACTATCGATAATTTACACCTTAGGCTCTGCTTCTAACTTGGGCCCAAATTGTAAAATGGTCTTATCTATTGGCGATTTCGTCCCAATTCACATTCCAAGTAATATTCGGCATGCTAATTACATTGCCGGTTGCCAAATTGCATTATCTCTTATAGTTTCCGAGATATGGGACTATCGATAATTTACACCTTAGGCTCTGCTTCTAACTTGGGCCCAAATTGTAAAATGGTCTTATCTATTGGCGATTTCGTCCCAATTCACATTCCAAGTGATATTCGGCATGCTAATTACATTGCCGGTTGCGAAATTGCATTATCTCTTATAGTTTCCGAGATATGGACTATCAATAATTTTACACCTTAGGCTCTGCTTCTAACTTGGGCCCAAATTGTAAATGGTCTTATCTATTGGCGATTTCGTTCCAATTCACATTCCAAGTAATATTCGGCATGCTAATTACATTGCCGGTTGCCAAATTGCATTATCTCTTATAGTTTCCGAGATATGGACTATCGATAATTTACACCTTAGGCTCTGCTTCTAACTTGGGCCCAAATTGTAAAATGGTCTTATCTATTGGCGATTTCGTTGCAATTCACATTCCAAGTAATATTCGGCATGCTAATTACATTGCCGGTTGCCAAATTTGCATTATCTCTTATAGTTTCCGAGATATGGACTATCGATAATTTACACCTTAGGCTCTGCTTCTAACTTGGGCCCAAATTGTAAAATGGTCTTATCTATTGCGATTTCGTTCCAATTCACATTCCAAGTAATATTCGGCATGCTAATTACATTGCCGGTTGCCAAATTGCATTATCTCTTATAGTTTCCGAGCTATGGACTATCGATAATTTACACCTTAGGCTCTGCTTCTAACTTGGGCCCAAATTGTAAAATGGTCTTATCTATTGGCGATTTCGTTCCAATTCACATTCCAAGTAATATTCGGCATGCTAATTACATTGCCGGTTGCCAAATTGCATTATCTCTTATAGTTTCCGAGATATGGACTATCGATAATTTACACCTTAGGCTCTGCTTCTAACTTGGGCCCAAATTGTAAAATGGTCTTATCTATTGGCGATTTCGTTCCAATTCACATTCCAAGTAATATTCGGCATGCTAATTACATTGCCGGTTGCCAAATTGAATTATCTCTTATAGTTTCCGAGATATGGACTATCGATAATTTACACCTTAGGCTCTGCTTCTAACTTGGGGCCCAAATTGTAAAATGGTCTTATCTATTGGCGATTTCGTCCCAATTCACATTCCAAGTAATATTCGGCATGCTAATTACATTGCCGGTTGCCAAATTGCATTATCTCTTATAGTTTCCGAGATATGGACTATCGATAATTTACACCTTAGGCTCTGCTTCTAACTTGGGCCCAAATTGTAAAATGGTCTTATCTATTGGCGATTTCGTCCCAATTCACTTTCCAAGTGATATTCGGCATGCTAATTACATTGCCGGTTGCGAAATTGCATTATCTCTTATAGTTTTCCGAGATATGGACTATCAATAATTTACACCTTAGGCTCTGCTTCTAACTTGGGCCCAAATTGTAAAATGGTCTTATCTATTGGCGATTTCGTTCCAATTCACATTCCAAGTAATATTCGGCATGCTAATTACATTGCCGGTTGCCAAATTGCATTATCTCTTATAGTTTCCGAGATATGGACTATCGATAATTTACACCTTAGGCTCTGCTTCTAACTTGGGCCCAAATTGTAAAATGGTCTTATCTATTGGCGATTTCGTTGCAATTCACATTCCAAGTAATATTCGGCATGCTAATTTACATTGCCGGTTGCCAAATTGCATTATCTCTTATAGTTTCCGAGATATGGACTATCGATAATTTACACCTTAGGCTCTGCTTCTAACTTGGACCCAAATTGTAAAATGGTCTTATCTATTGGCGATTTCGTTCCAATTCACACTCCAAGTAATATTCGGCATGATAATTACATTGCCGGTTGCGAAATTGCATTATCTCTTATAGTTTCCGAGATATGGACTATCGATAATTTACACCTTAGGCTCTGCTTCTAACTTGGGCCCAAATTGTAAAATGGTCTTATCTATTGGCGATTTCGTTCCAATTCACATTCCCAAGTAATATTCGGCATGCTAATTACATTGCCGGTTGCCAAATTGCATTATCTCTTATAGTTTCCGAGATATGGACTATCGATAAATTACACCTTAGGCTCTGCTTCTAACTTGGGCCCAAATTGTAAAATGGTCTTATCTATTGGCGATTTCGTTCCAATTCACACTCCAAGTAATATTCGGCATGCTAATTACATTGCCGGTTGCGAAATTGCATTATCTCTTATAGTTTCCGAGATATGGACTATCGATAATTTACACCTTAGGCTCTGCTTCTAACTTGGGCCCAAATGTTAAAATGGTCTTATCTATTGGCGATTTCGTTCCAATTCACATTCCAAGTAATATTCGGCATGCTAATTACATTGCCGGTTGCCAAATTGCATTATCTCTTATAGTTTCCGAGATATGGACTATCGATAATTTACACCTTAGGCTCTGCTTCTAACTTGGGCCCAAATTGTAAAATGGTCTTATCTATTGGCGATTTCGTTCCAATTCACATTCCAAGTAATATTCGGCATGCTAATTACATTGCCGGTTGCCAAATTGCATTATCTCTTATAGTTTCCGAGATATGGACTATCGATAATTTACACCTTAGGCTCTGCTTCTAACTTGGGCCCAAATTGTAAAATGGTCTTATCTATTGGCGATTTCGTTCCAATTCACACTCCAAGTAATATTCGGCATGCTAATTACATTGCCGGTTGCGAAATTGCATTATCTCTTATAGTTTCCGAGATATGGACTATCGATAATTTACACCTTAGGCTCTGCTTCTAACTTGGGCCCAAATTGTAAAATGGTCTTATCTATTGGCGATTTCGTTCCAATTCACATTCCAAGTAATATTCGGCATGCTAATTACATTGCCGGTTGCCAAATTGCATTATCTCTTATAGTTTCCGAGATATGGACTATCAATAATTTACACCTTAGGCTCTGCTTCTAACTTGGGCCCAAATTGTAAAATGGTCTTATCTAGTGGCGATTTCGTTCCAATTCACATTCCAAGTAAAATTTGGCATGCTAATTACATTGCCGGTTGCCAAATTGCATTATCTCTTATAGTTTCCGAGATATGGACTATCGATAATTTACACCTTAGGCTCTGCTTCTAACTTGGGCCCAAATTGTAAAATGGTCTTATCTATTGGCGATTTCGTCCCAATTCACATTCCAAGTGATATTCGGCATGCTAATTACATTGCCGGTTGCCAAATTGCATTATCTCTTATAGTTTCCGAGATATGGACTATCGATAATTTACACCTTAGGCTCTGCTTCTAACTTGGGCCCAAATTGTAAAATGGTCTTATCTATTGGCGATTTCGTCCCAATTCACATTCCAAGTAATATTCGGCATGCTAATTACATTGCCGGTTGCCAAATTGCATTATCTCTTATAGTTTCCGAGATATGGACTATCGATAATTTACACCTTAGGCTCTGCTTCTAACTTGGGCCCAAATTGTAAAATGGTCTTATCTATTGGCGATTTCGTCCCAATTCACATTCCAAGTGATATTCGGCATGCTAATTACATTGCCGGTTGCGAAATTGCATTATCTCTTATAGTTTCCGAGATATGGACTATCAATAATTTACACCTTAGGCTCTGCTTCTAACTTGGGCCCAAATTGTAAAATGGTCTTATCTATTGGCGATTTCGTTCCAATTCACATTCCAAGTAATATTCGGCATGCTAATTACATTGCCGGTTGCCAAATTGCATTATCTCTTATAGTTTCCGAGATATGGACTATCGATAATTTACACCTTAGGCTCTGTTTCTAACTTGGGCCCAAATTGTAAAATGGTCTTATCTATTGGCGATTTCGTTGCAATTCACATTCCAAGTAATATTCGGCATGCTAATTACATTGCCGGTTGCCAAATTGCATTATCTCTTATAGTTTCCGAGATATGGACTATCGATAATTTACACCTTAGGCTCTGCTTCTAACTTGGGCCCAAATTGTAAAATGGTCTTATCTATTGGCGATTTCGTTCCAATTCACACTCCAAGTAATATTCGGCATGATAATTACATTGCCGGTTGCGAAATTGCATTATCTCTTATAGTTTCCGAGATATGGACTATCGATAATTTACACCTTAGGCTCTGCTTCTAACTTGGGCCCAAATTGTAAAATGGTCTTATCTATTGGCGATTTCGTTCCAATTCACATTCCAAGTAATATTCGGCATGCTAATTACATTGCCGGTTGCCAAATTGCATTATCTCTTATAGTTTCCGAGATATGGACTATCGATAAATTACACCTTAGGCTCTGCTTCTAACTTGGGCCCAAATTGTAAAATGGTCTTATCTATTGGCGATTTCGTTCCAATTCACACTCCAAGTAATATTCGGCATGCTAATTACATTGCCGGTTGCGAAATTGCATTATCTCTTATAGTTTCCGAGATATGGACTATCGATAATTTACACCTTAGGCTCTGCTTCTAACTTGGGCCCAAATTGTAAAATGGTCTTATCTATTGGCGATTTCGTTCCAATTCACATTCCAAGTAATATTCGGCATGCTAATTACATTGCCGGTTGCCAAATTGCATTATCTCTTATAGTTTCCGAGATATGGACTATCGATAATTTACACCTTAGGCTCTGCTTCTAACTTGGGCCCAAATTGTAAAATGGTCTTATCTATTGGCGATTTCGTTCCAATTCACATTCCAAGTAATATTCGGCATGCTAATTACATTGCCGGTTGCCAAATTGCATTATCTCTTATAGTTTCCGAGATATGGACTATCGATAATTTACACCTTAGGCTCTGCTTCTAACTTGGGCCCAAATTGTAAAATGGTCTTATCTATTGGCGATTTCGTTCCAATTCACACTCCAAGTAATATTCGGCATGCTAATTACATTGCCGGTTGCGAAATTGCATTATCTCTTATAGTTTCCGAGATATGGACTATCGATAATTTACACCTTAGGCTCTGCTTCTAACTTGGGCCCAAATTGTAAAATGGTCTTATCTATTGGCGATTTCGTTCCAATTCACATTCCAAGTAATATTCGGCATGCTAATTACATTGCCGGTTGCCAAATTGCATTATCTCTTATAGTTTCCGAGATATGGACTATCAATAATTTACACCTTAGGCTCTGCTTCTAACTTGGGCCCAAATTGTAAAATGGTCTTATCTAGTGGCGATTTCGTTCCAATTCACATTCCAAGTAAAATTTGGCATGCTAATTACATTGCCGGTTGCCAAATTGCATTATCTCTTATAGTTTCCGAGATATGGACTATCGATAATTTACACCTTAGGCTCTGCTTCTAACTTGGGCCCAAATTGTAAAATGGTCTTATCTATTGGCGATTTCGTCCCAATTCACATTCCAAGTGATATTCGGCATGCTAATTACATTGCCGGTTGCCAAATTGCATTATCTCTTATAGTTTCCGAGATATGGAGTATCGATAATTTACACCTTAGGCTCTGCTTCTAACTTGGGCCCAAATTGTAAAATGGTCTTATCTATTGGCGATTTCGTCCCAATTCACATTCCAAGTGATATTCGGCATGCTAATTACATCGCCGGTTGCGAAATTGCATTATCTCTTATAGTTTCCGAGATATGGACTATCAATAATTTACACTTTAGGCTCTGCTTCTAACTTGGACCCAAATTGTAAAATGGTCTTATCTATTGGCGATTTCGTTCCAATTCACATTCCAAGTAATATTCGGCATGCTAATTACATTGCCGGTTGCCAAATTGCATTATCTCTTATAGTTTCCGAGATATGGACTATCGATAATTTACACCTTAGGCTCTGCTTCTAACTTGGGCCCAAATTGTAAAATGGTCTTATCTATTGGCGATTTCGTCCCAATTCACATTCCAAGTGATATTCGGCATGCTAATTACATTGCCGGTTGCGAAATTGCATTATCTCTTATAGTTTCCGAGATATGGACTATCAATAATTTACACCTTAGGCTCTGCTTCTAACTTGGGCCCAAATTGTAAAATGGTCTTATCTATTGGCGATTTCGTTCCAATTCACATTCCAAGTAATATTCGGCATGCTAATTACATTGCCGGTTGCCAAATTGCATTATCTCTTATAGTTTCCGAGATATGGACTATCGATAATTTACACCTTAGGCTCTGCTTCTAACTTGGGCCCAAATTGTAAAATGGTCTTATCTATTGGCGATTTCGTTCCAATTCACACTCCAAGTAATATTCGGCATGATAATTACATTGCCGGTTGCGAAATTGCATTATCTCTTATAGTTTCCGAGATATGGACTATCGATAATTTACACCTTAGGCTCTGCTTCTAACTTGGGCCCAAATTGTAAAATGGTCTTATCTATTGGCGATTTCGTTCCAATTCACATTCCAAGTAATATTCGGCATGCTAATTACATTGCCGGTTGCCAAATTGCATTATCTCTTATAGTTTCCGAGATATGGACTATCGATAATTTACACCTTAGGCTCTGCTTCTAACTTGGGCCCAAATTGTAAAATGGTCTTATCTATTGGCGATTTCGTTCCAATTCACACTCCAAGTAATATTCGGCATGCTAATTACATTGCCGGTTGCGAAATTGCATTATCTCTTATAGTTTCCGAGATATGGACTATCGATAATTTACACCTTAGGCTCTGCTTCTAACTTGGGCCCAAATTGTAAAATGGTCTTATCTATTGGCGATTTCGTTCCAATTCACATTCCAAGTAATATTCGGCATGCTAATTACATTGCCGGTTGCCAAATTGCATTATCTCTTATAGTTTCCGAGATATGGACTATCGATAATTTACACCTTAGGCTCTGCTTCTAACTTGGGCCCAAATTGTAAAATGGTCTTATCTATTGGCGATTTCGTTCCAATTCACATTCCAAGTAATATTCGGCATGCTAATAACATTGCCGGTTGCCAAATTGCATTATCTCTTATAGTTTCCGAGATATGGACTATCGATAATTTACACCTTAGGCTCTGCTTCTAACTTGGGCCCAAATTGTAAAATGGTCTTATCTATTGGCGATTTCGTTCCAATTCACACTCCAAGTAATATTCGGCATGCTAATTACATTGCCGGTTGCGAAATTGCATTATCTCTTATAGTTTCCGAGATATGGACTATCGATAATTTACACCTTAGGCTCTGCTTCTAACTTGGGCCCAAATTGTAAAATGGTCTTATCTATTGGCGATTTCGTTCCAATTCACATTCCAAGTAATATTCGGCATGCTAATTACATTGCCGGTTGCCAAATTGCATTATCTCTTATAGTTTCCGAGATATGGACTATCAATAATTTACACCTTAGGCTCTGCTTCTAACTTGGGCCCAAATTGTAAAATGGTCTTATCTAGTGGCGATTTCGTTCCAATTCACATTCCAAGTAAAATTTGGCATGCTAATTACATTGCCGGTTGCCAAATTGCATTATCTCTTATAGTTTCCGAGATATGGACTATCGATAATTTACACCTTAGGCTCTGCTTCTAACTTGGGCCCAAATTGTAAAATGGTCTTATCTATTGGCGATTTCGTCCCAATTCACATTCCAAGTGATATTCGGCATGCTAATTACATTGCCGGTTACCAAATTGCATTATCTCTTATAGTTTCCGAGATATGGACTATCGATAATTTACACCTCAGGCTCTGCTTCTAACTTGGGCCCAAATTGTAAAATGGTCTTATCTATTGGCGATTTCGTTCCAATTCACATTCCAAGTAATATTCGGCATGCTAATTACATTGCCGGTTGCCAAATTGCATTATCTCTTATAGTTTCCGAGATATGGAGTATCGATAATTTACACCTTAGGCTCTGCTTCTAACTTGGGCCCAAATTGTAAAATGGTCTTATCTATTGGCGATTTCGTCCCAATTCACATTCCAAGTGATATTCGGCATGCTAATTACATCGCCGGTTGCGAAATTGCATTTTCTCTTATAGTTTCCGAGATATGGACTATCAATAATTTACACTTTAGGCTCTGCTTCTAACTTGGACCCAAATTGTAAAATGGTCTTATCTATTGGCGATTTCGTTCCAATTCACATTCCAAGTAATATTCGGCATACTAATTACATTGCCGGTTGCCAAATTGCATTATCTCTTATAGTTTCCGAGATATGGACTATCGATAATTTACACCTTAGGCTCTGCTTCTAACTTGGGCCCAAATTGTAAAATGGTCTTATCTATTGGCGATTTCGTCCCAATTCACATTCCAAGTGATATTCGGCATGCTAATTACATTGCCGGTTGCGAAATTGCATTATCTCTTATAGTTTCCGAGATATGGACTATCAATAATTTACACCTTATGCTCTGCTTCTAACTTGGGCCCAAATTGTAAAATGGTCTTATCTAGTGGCGATTTCGTTCCAATTCACATTCCAAGTAAAATTCGGCATGCTAATTACATTGCCGGTTGCCAAATTGCATTATCTCTTATAGTTTCCGAGATATGGACTATCGATAATTTACACCTTAGGCTCTGCTTCTAACTTGGGCCCAAATTGTAAAATGGTCTTATCTATTGGCGATTTCGTCCCAATTCACATTCCAAGTGATATTCGGCATGCTAATTACATTGCCGGTTACCAAATTGCATTATCTCTTATAGTTTCCGAGATATGGACTATCGATAATTTACACCTTAGGCTCTGCTTCTAACTTGGGCCCAAATTGTAAAATGGTCTTATCTATTGGCGATTTCGTTCCAATTCACATTCCAAGTAATATTCGGCATGCTAATTACATTGCCGGTTGCCAAATTGCATTATCTCTTATAGTTTCCGAGATATGGACTATCGATAATTTACACCTTAGGCTCTGCTTCTAACTTGGGCCCAAATTGTAAAATGGTCTTATCTATTGGCGATTTCGTCCCAATTCACATTCCAAGTGATATTCGGCATGCTAATTACATTGCCGGTTGCGAAATTGCATTATCTCTTATAGTTTCCGAGATATGGACTATCAATAATTTACACCTTAGGCTCTGCTTCTAACTTGGGCCCAAATTGTAAAATGGTCTTATCTATTGGCGATTTCGTTCCAATTCACATTCCAAGTAATATTCGGCATGCTAATTACATTGCCGGTTGCCAAATTGCATTATCTCTTATAGTTTCCGAGATATGGACTATCGATAATTTACACCTTAGGCTCTGCTTCTAACTTGGGCCCAAATTGTAAAATGGTCTTATCTATTGGCGATTTCGTTCCAATTCACATTCCAAGTAATATTCGGCATGCTAATTACATTGCCGGTTGCCAAATTGCATTATCTCTTATAGTTTCCGAGATATGGTCTATCGATAATTTACACCTTAGGCTCTGCTTCTAACTTGGGCCCAAATTGTAAAATGGTCTTATCTATTGGCGATTTCGTCCCAATTCACATTCCAAGTGATATTCGGCATGCTAATTACATTGCCGGTTGCGAAATTGCATTATCTCTTATAGTTTCCGAGATATGGACTATCAATAATTTACACCTTAGGCTCTGCTTCTAACTTGGGCCCAATTTGTAAAATGGTCTTATCTATTGGCGATTTCGTTCCAATTCACATTCCAAGTAATATTCGGCATGCTAATTACATTGCCGGTTGCCAAATTGCATTATCTCTTATAGTTTCCGAGATATGGACTATCGATAATTTTCACCTTAGGCTCTGCTTCTAACTTGGGCCCAAATTGTAAAATGGTCTTATCTATTGGCGATTTCGTTCCAATTCACATTCCAAGTAATATTCGGCATGCTAATTACATTGCCGGTTGCCAAATTGCATTATCTCTTATAGTTTCCGAGATATGGACTATCGATAATTTACACCTTAGGCTCTGCTTCTAACTTGGGCCCAAATTGTAAAATGGCCTTATCTGTTGGCGATTTCGTTCCAATTCACATTCCAAGTAATATTCGGCATGCTAATTACATTGCCGGTTGCCAAATTGCATTATCTCTTATAGTTTCCGAGATATGGACTATCGATAATTTACACCTTAGGCTCTGCTTCTAACTTGGGCCCAAATTGTAAAATGGTCTTATCTATTGGCGATTTCGTTGCAATTCACATTCCAAGTAATATTCGGCATGCTAATTACATTGCCGGTTGCCAAATTGCATTATCTCTTATAGTTTCCGAGATATACTCTATCGATAATTTACACCTTAGGCTCTGCTTCTAACTTGGGCCCAAATTGTAAAATGGTCTTATCTATTGGCGATTTCGTTCCAATTCACATTCCAAGTAATATTCGGCATGCTAATTACATTGCCGGTTGCCAAATTGCATTATATCTTATAGTTTCCGAGATATGGACTATCGATAATTTACACCTTAAGCTCTGCTTCTAACTTGGGCCCAAATTGTAAAATGGTCTTATCTATTGGCGATTTCGTTCCAATTCACACTCCAAGTAATATTCGGCATGCTAATTACATTGCCGGTTGCGAAATTGCATTATCTCTTATAGTTTCCGAGATATGGACTATCGATAATTTACACCTTAGGCTCTGCTTCTAACTTGGGCCCAAATTGTAAAATGGTCTTATCTATTGGCGATTTCGTTCCAATTCACATTCCAAGTAGTATTCGGCATGCTAATTACATTGCCGGTTGCCAAATTGCATTATCTCTTATAGTTTCCGAGATATGGACTATCGATAATTTACACCTTAGGCTCTGCTTCTAACTTGGGCCCAAATTGTAAAATGGTCTTATCTATTGGCGATTTCGTTCCAATTCACATTCCAAGTAATATTCGGCATGCTAATTACATTGCCGGTTGCCAAATTGCATTATCTCTTATAGTTTCCGAGATATGGACTATCGATAATTTACACCTTAGGCTCTGCTTCTAACTTGGGCCCAAATTGTAAAATGGTCTTATCTATTGGCGATTTCGTCCCAATTCACATTCCAAGTGATATTCGGCATGCTAATTACATTGCCGGTTGCGAAATTGCATTATCTCTTATAGTTTCCGAGATATGGACTATCAATAATTTACACCTTAGGCTCTGCTTCTAACTTGGGCCCAATTTGTAAAATGGTCTTATCTATTGGCGATTTCGTTCCAATTCACATTCCAAGTAATATTCGGCATGCTAATTACATTGCCGGTTGCCAAATTGCATTATCTCTTATAGTTTCCGAGATATGGACTATCGATAATTTTCACCTTAGGCTCTGCTTCTAACTTGGGCCCAAATTGTAAAATGGTCTTATCTATTGGCGATTTCGTTCCAATTCACATTCCAAGTAATATTCGGCATGCTAATTACATTGCCGGTTGCCAAATTGCATTATCTCTTATAGTTTCCGAGATATGGACTATCGATAATTTACACCTTAGGCTCTGCTTCTAACTTGGGCCCAAATTGTAAAATGGCCTTATCTATTGGCGATTTCGTTCCAATTCACATTCCAAGTAATATTCGGCATGCTAATTACATTGCCGGTTGCCAAATTGCATTATCTCTTATAGTTTCCGAGATATGGACTATCGATAATTTACACCTTAGGCTCTGCTTCTAACTTGGGCCCAAATTGTAAAATGGTCTTATCTATTGGCGATTTCGTTGCAATTCACATTCCAAGTAATATTCGGCATGCTAATTACATTGCCGGTTGCCAAATTGCATTATCTCTTATAGTTTCCGAGATATACTCTATCGATAATTTACACCTTAGGCTCTGCTTCTAACTTGGGCCCAAATTGTAAAATGGTCTTATCTATTGGCGATTTCGTTCCAATTCACATTCCAAGTAATATTCGGCATGCTAATTACATTGCCGGTTGCCAAATTGCATTATCTCTTATAGTTTCCGAGATATGGACTATCGATAATTTACACCTTAAGCTCTGCTTCTAACTTGGGCCCAAATTGTAAAATGGTCTTATCTATTGGCGATTTCGTTCCAATTCACACTCCAAGTAATATTCGGCATGCTAATTACATTGCCGGTTGCGAAATTGCATTATCTCTTATAGTTTCCGAGATATGGACTATCGATAATTTACACCTTAGGCTCTGCTTCTAACTTGGGCCCAAATTGTAAAATGGTCTTATCTATTGGCGATTTCGTTCCAATTCACATTCCAAGTAGTATTCGGCATGCTAATTACATTGCCGGTTGCCAAATTGCATTATCTCTTATAGTTTCCGAGATATGGACTATCGATAATTTACACCTTAGGCTCTGCTTCTAACTTGGGCCCAAATTGTAAAATGGTCTTATCTATTGGCGATTTCGTTCCAATTCACATTCCAAGTAATATTCGGCATGCTAATTACATTGCCGGTTGCCAAATTGCATTATCTCTTATAGTTTCCGAGATATGGACTATCGATAATTTACACCTTAGGCTCTGCTTCTAACTTGGGCCCAAATTGTAAAATGGTCTTATCTATTGGCGATTTCGTCCCAATTCACATTCCAAGTGATATTCGGCATGCTAATTACATTGCCGGTTGCGAAATTGCATTATCTCTTATAGTTTCCGAGATATGGACTATCAATAATTTACACCTTAGGCTCTGCTTCTAACTTGGGCCCAATTTGTAAAATGGTCTTATCTATTGGCGATTTCGTTCCAATTCACATTCCAAGTAATATTCGGCATGCTAATTACATTGCCGGTTGCCAAATTGCATTATCTCTTATAGTTTCCGAGATATGGACTATCGATAATTTACACCATAGGCTCTGCTGCTAACTTGGGCCCAAATTGTAAAATGGTCTTATCTATTGGCGATTTCGTTCCAATTCACATTCCAAGTAATATTCGGCATGCTAATTACATTGCCGTTTGCCAAATTGCATTATCTCTTATAGTTTCCGAGATATGGACTATCGATTATTTACACCTTAGGCTCTGCTTCTAACTTGCTCCCAAATTGTAAAATGGTCTTATCTATTGGCGATTTCGTTCCAATTCACATTCCAAGTAATATTCGGCATGCTAATTACATTGCCGGTTGCCAAATTGCATTATCTCTTATAGTTTCCGAGATATGGACTATCGATAATTTACACCTTAGGCTCTGCTTCTAACTTGGGCCCAAATTGTAAAATGGTCTTATCTATTGGCGATTTCGTTCCAATTCACATTCCAAGTAATATTCGGCATGCTAATTACATTGCCGGTTGCTAAATTGAATTATCTCTTATAGTTTCCGAGATATGGACTATCGATAATTTAAACCTTAGGCTCTGCTTCTAACTTGGGCCCAAATTGTAAAATGGTCTTACCTATTGGCGATTTCGTTCCAATTCACATTCCAAGTAATATTCGGTATGCTAATTACATTGCCGGTTGCCAAATTGCATTATCTCTTATAGTTTCCGAGATATGGACTATCGATAATTTACACCTTAGGCTCTGCTTCTAACTTGGGCCCAAATTGTAAAATGGTCTTATCTATTGGCGATTTCGTTGCAATTCACATTCCAAGTAATATTCGGCATGCTAATTACATTGCCGGTTGCCAAATTGCATTATCTCTTATAGTTTCCGAGATATACTCTATCGATAATTTACACCTTAGGCTCTGCTTCTAACTTGGGCCCAAATTGTAAAATGGTCTTATCTATTGGCGATTTCGTTCCAATTCACATTCCAAGTAATATTCGGCATGCTAATTACATTGCCGGTTGCCAAATTGCATTATCTCTTATAGTTTCCGAGATATGGACTATCGATAATTTTCACCTTAGGCTCTGCTTCTAACTTGGGCCCAAATTGTAAAATGGTCTTATCTATTGGCGATTTCGTTCCAATTCACATTCCAAGTAATATTCGGCATGCTAATTACATTGCCGGTTGCCAAATTGCATTATCTCTTATAGTTTCCGAGATATGGACTATCGATAATTTACACCTTAGGCTCTGCTTCTAACTTGGGCCCAAATTGTAAAATGGCCTTATCTATTGGCGATTTCGTTCCAATTCACATTCCAAGTAATATTCGGCATGCTAATTACATTGCCGGTTGCCAAATTGCATTATCTCTTATAGTTTCCGAGATATGGACTATCGATAATTTACACCTTAGGCTCTGCTTCTAACTTGGGCCCAAATTGTAAAATGGTCTTATCTATTGGCGATTTCGTTCCAATTCACATTCCAAGTAATATTCGGCATGCTAATTACATTGCCGGTTGCTAAATTGAATTATCTCTTATAGTTTCCGAGATATGGACTATCGATAATTTAAACCTTAGGCTCTGCTTCTAACTTGGGCCCAAATTGTAAAATGGTCTTACCTATTGGCGATTTCGTTCCAATTCACATTCCAAGTAATATTCGGTATGCTAATTACATTGCCGGTTGCCAAATTGCATTATCTCTTATAGTTTCCGAGATATGGACTATCGATAATTTACACCTTAGGCTCTGCTTCTAACTTGGGCCCAAATTGTAAAATGGTCTTATCTATTGGCGATTTCGTTCCAATTCACATTCCAAGTAATATTCGGCATGCTAATTACATTGCCGATTGCCAAATTGCATTATCTCTTATAGTTTCCGAGATATGGACTATCAATAATTTACACCTTAGGCTCTGCTTCTAACTTGGGCCCAATTTGTAAAATGGTCTTATCTATTGGCGATTTCGTTCCAATTCACATTCCAAGTAATATTCGGCATGCTAATTACATTGCCGGTTGCCAAATTGCATTATCTCTTATAGTTTCCGAGATATGGACTATCGATAATTTACACCATAGGCTCTGCTGCTAACTTGGGCCCAAATTGTAAAATGGTCTTATCTATTGGCGATTTCGTTCCAATTCACATTCCAAGTAATATTCGGCATGCTAATTACATTGCCGTTTGCCAAATTGCATTATCTCTTATAGTTTCCGAGATATGGACTATCGATTATTTACACCTTAGGCTCTGCTTCTAACTTGCTCCCAAATTGTAAAATGGTCTTATCTATTGGCGATTTCGTTCCAATTCACATTCCAAGTAATATTCGGCATGCTAATTACATTGCCGGTTGCCAAATTGCATTATCTCTTATAGTTTCCGAGATATGGACTATCGATAATTTACACCTTAGGCTCTGCTTCTAACTTGGGCCCAAATTGTAAAATGGTCTTATCTATTGGCGATTTCGTTCCAATTCACATTCCAAGTAATATTCGGCATGCTAATTACATTGCCGGTTGCTAAATTGAATTATCTCTTATAGTTTCCGAGATATGGACTATCGATAATTTAAACCTTAGGCTCTGCTTCTAACTTGGGCCCAAATTGTAAAATGGTCTTACCTATTGGCGATTTCGTTCCAATTCACATTCCAAGTAATATTCGGTATGCTAATTACATTGCCGGTTGCCAAATTGCATTATCTCTTATAGTTTCCGAGATATGGACTATCGATAATTTACACCTTAGGCTCTGCTTCTAACTTGGGCCCAAATTGTAAAATGGTCTTATCTATTGGCGATTTCGTTCCAATTCACATTCCAAGTAATATTCGGCATGCTAATTACATTGCCGATTGCCAAATTGCATTATCTCTTATAGTTTCCGAGATATGGACTATCGATTATTTACACCTTAGGCTCTGCTTCTAACTTGGGCCCAAATTGTAAAATGGTCTTATCTATTGGCGATTTCGTTCCAATTCACATTCCAAGTAATATTCGGCATGCTAATTACATTGCCGGTTGCCAAATTGCATTATCTCTTATAGTTTCCGAGATATGGACTATCGATAATTTACACCATAGGCTCTGCTTCTAACTTGGGCCCAAATTGTAAAATGGTCTTATCTATTGGCGATTTCGTTCCAATTCACATTCCAAGGAATATTCGGCATGCTAATTACATTGCCGGTTGCCAAATTGCATTATCTCTTATAGTTTCCGAGATATGGACTATCGATAATTTACACCTTAGGCTCTGCTTCTAACTTGGGCCCAAATTGTAAAATGGTCTTATCTATTGGCGATTTCGTTCCAATTCACATTCCAAGTAATATTCGGCATGCTAATTACATTGCCGGTTGCCAAATTGCATTATCTCTTATAGTTTCCGAGATATGGACTATCGATAATTTACACCTTAGGCTCTGCTTCTAACTTGGGCCCAAATTGTAAAATGTTCTTATCTATTGGCGATTTCGTTCCAATTCACATTCCAAGTAATATTCGGCATGCTAATTACATTGCCGGTTGCCATATTACATTATCTCTTATAGTTTCCGAGATATGGACTATCGATAATTTACACCTTAGGCTCTGCTTCTAACTTGGGCCCAAATTGTAAAATGGTCTTATCTATTGGCGATTTCGTTCCAATTCACATTCCAAGTAATATTCGGCATGGTAATTACATTGCCGGTTGCCAAATTGCATTATCTCTTATAGTTTCCGAGATATAGACTATCGATAATTTACACCTTAGGCTCTGCTTCTAATTTGGGCCCAAATTGTAAAATGGTCTTATCTATTGGCGATTTCGTTCCAATTCACATTCCAAGTAACATTCGGCATGCTAATTACATTGCCGGTTGCCAAATTGCATTATCTCTTATAGTTTCCGAGATATGGACTATCGATAATTTACACCTTAGGCTCTGCTTCTAACTTGGGCCCAAATTGTAAAATGGTCTTATCTATTGGCGATTTCGTCCCAATTCACATTCCAAGTGATATTCGGCATGCTAATTACATTGCCGGTTGCGAAATTGCATTATCTCTTATAGTTTCCGAGATATGGACTATCAATAATTTACACCTTAGGCTCTGCTTCTAACTTGGGCCCAAATTGTAAAATGGTCTTATCTATTGGCGATTTCGTTCCAATTCACATTCCAAGTAGTATTCGGCATGCTAATTACATTGCCGGTTGCCAAATTGCATTATCTCTTATAGTTTCCGAGATATGGACTATCGATAATTTACACCTTAGGCTCTGCTTCTAACTTGGGCCCAAATTGTAAAATGGTCTTATCTATTGGCGATTTCGTTGCAATTCACATTCCAAGTAATATTCGGCATGCTAATTACATTGCCGGTTTCCAAATTGCATTATCTCTTATAGTTTCCGAGATATGGACTATCGATAATTTACACCTTAGGCTCTGCTTCTAACTTGGGCCCAAATTGTAAAATGGTCTTATCTATTGGCGATTTCGTTCCAATTCACATTCCAAGTAATATTCGGCAAGCTAATTACATTGCCGGTTGCCAAATTGCATTATCTCTTATAGTTTCCGAGATATGGACTATCGATAATTTACACCTTAGGCTCTGCTTCTAACTTGGGCCCAAATTGTAAAATGGTCTTATCTATTGGCGATTTCGTCCCAATTCACATTCCAAGTGATATTCGGCATGCTAATTACATTGCCGGTTGCGAAATTGCATTATCTCTTATAGTTTCCGAGATATGGACTATCAATAATTTACACCTTAGGCTCTGCTTCTAACTTGGGCCCAAATTGTAAAATGGTCTTATCTAGTGGCGATTTCGTTCCAATTCACATTCCAAGTAAAATTCGGCATGCTAATTACATTGCCGGTTGCCATATTGCATTATCTCTTATAGTTTCCGAGATATGGACTATCGATAATGTACACCTTAGGCTCTGCTTCTAACTTGGGCCCAAATTGTAAAATGGTCTTATCTATTGGCGATTTCGTCCCAATTCACATTCCAAGTGATATTCGGCATGCTAATTACATTGCCGGTTACCAAATTGCATTATCTCTTATAGTTTCCGAGATATGGACTATCGATAATTTACACCTTAGGCTCTGCTTCTAACTTGGGCCCAAATTGTAAAATGGTCTTATCTATTGGCGATTTCGTTCCAATTCACATTCCAAGTAATATTCGGCATGCTAATTACATTGCCGGTTGCCAAATTGCATTATCTCTTATAGTTTCCGAGATATGGACTATCGATAATTTACACCTTAGGCTCTGCTTCTAACTTGGGCCCAAATAGTAAAATGGTCTTATCTATTGGCGATTTCGTCCCAATTCACATTCCAAGTGATATTCGGCATGCTAATTACATTGCCGGTTGCGAAATTGCATTAGCTCTTATAGTTTCCGAGATATGGACTATCAATAATTTACACCTTAGGCTCTGCTTCTAACTTGGGCCCAAATTGTAAAATGGTCTTATCTATTGGCGATTTCGTTCCAATTCACATTCCAAGTAATATTCGGCATGCTAATTACATTGCCGGTTGCCAAATTGCATTATCTCTTATAGTTTCCGAGATATGGACTATCGATAATTTACACCTTAGGCTCTGCTTCTAACTTGGGCCCAAATTGTAAAATAGTCTTATCTATTGGCGATTTCGTTCCAATTCACATTCCAAGTAATATTCGGCATGCTAATTACATTGCCGGTTGCCAAATTGCATTATCTCTTATAGTTTCCGAGATATGGACTATCGATAATTTACACCTTAGGCTCTGCTTCTAACTTGGGCCCAAATTGTAAAATGGTCTTATCTATTGGCGATTTCGTTCCAATTCACATTCCAAGTAATATTCGGCATGCTAATTACATTGCCGGTTGCCAAATTGCATTATCTCTTATAGTTTCCGAGATATGGACTATCGATAATTTACACCTTAGGCTCTGCTTCTAACTTGGGCCCAAATTGTAAAATTGTCTTATCTATTGGCGATTTCATCCCAATTCACATTCCAAGTGATATTCGGCATGCTAATTACATTGCCACTTGCGAAATTGCATTATCTCTTATAGTTTCCGAGATATGGACTATCAATAATTTACACCTTAGGCTCTGCTTCTAACTTGGGCCCAAATTGTAAAATGGTCTTATCTATTGGCGATTTCGTTCCAATTCACATTCCAAGTAATATTCGGCATGCTAATTACATTGCCGGTTGCCAAATTGCATTATCTCTTATAGTTTCCGAGATATGGACTATCGATAATTTACACCTTAGGCTCTGCTTCTAACTTGGGCCCAAATTGTAAAATGGTCTTATCTATTGGCGATTTCGTTCCAATTCACATTCCAAGTAATATTCGGCATGCTAATTACATTGCCGGTTGCCAAATTGCATTATCTCTTATAGTTTCCGAGATATGGACTATCGATAATTTACACCATAGGCTCTGCTTCTAACTTGGGCCCAAATTGTAAAATGGTCTTATCTATTGGCGATTTCGTTCCAATTCACATTCCAAGTAATATTCGGCATGCTAATTACATTGATGGTTGCCAAATTGCATTATCTCTTATAGTTTCCGAGATATGGACTATCGATAATTTACACCTTAGGCTCTGCTTCTAACTTGGGCCCAAATTGTAAAATGGTCTTATCTATTGGCGATTTCGTCCCAATTCACATTCCAAGTGATATTCGGCATGCTAATTACATTGCCGGTTGCGAAATTGCATTATCTCTTATAGTTTCCGAGATATGGACTATCGATAATTTACACCTTAGGCTCTGCTTCTAACTTGGGCCCAAATTGTAAAATGGTCTTATCTATTGGCGACTTCGTTCCAATTCACATTCCAAGTAATATTCGGCATGCTAATTACATTGCCGGTTGCCAAATTGCATTATCTCTTATAGTTTCCGAGATATGGACTATCGATAATTTACACCTTAGGCTCTGCTTCTAACTTGGGCCCAAATTGTAAAATGGTCTTATCTATTGGCGATTTCGTCCCAATTCACATTCCAAGTGATATTCGGCATGCTAATTACATTGCCGGTTGCGAAATTGCATTATCTCTTATAGTTTCCGAGATATGGACTATCAATAATTTACACCTTAGGCTCTGCTTCTAACTTGGGCCCAAATTGTAAAATGGTCTTATCTAGTGGCGATTTCGTTCCAATTCACATTCCAAGTAAAATTCGGCATGCTAATTACATTGCCGGTTGCCAAATTGCATTATCTCTTATAGTTTCCGAGATATGGACTATCGATAATTTACACCTTAGGCTCTGCTTCTAACTTGGGCCCAAATTGTAAAATGGTCTTATCTATTGGCGATTTCGTCCCAATTCACATTCCAAGTGATATTCGGCATGCTAATTACATTGCCGGTTACCAAATTGCATTATCTCTTATAGTTTCCGAGATATGGACTATCGATAATTTACACCTTAGGCTCTGCTTCTAACTTGGGCCCAAATTGTAAAATGGTCTTATCTATTGGCGATTTCGTTGCAATTCACATTCCAAGTAATATTCGGCATGCTAATTACATTGCCGGTTGCCAAATTGCATTATCTCTTATAGTTTCCGAGATATGGTCTATCGATAATTTACACCTTAGGCTCTGCTTCTAACTTGGGCCCAAATTGTAAAATGGTCTTATCTATTGGCGATTTCGTTCCAAATCACACTCCAAGTAATATTCGGCATGCTAATTACATTGCCGGTTGCGAAATTGTATTATCTCTTATAGTTTCCGAGATATGGACTATCGATAATTTACACCTTAGGCTCTGCTTCTAACTTGGGCCCAAATTGTAAAATGGTCTTATCTATTGGCGATTTCGTTCCAATTCACATTCCAAGTAATATTCGGCATGCTAATTACATTGCCGGTTGCCAAATTGCATTATCTCTTATAGTTTCCGAGATATGGACTATCGATAATTTACACCTTAGGCTCTGCTTCTAACTTGGGCCCAAATTGTAAAATGGTCTTATCTATTGGCGATTTCGTTCCAATTCACATTCCAAGTAATATTCGGCATGCCAATTACATTGCCGGTTGCCAAATTGCATTATCTCTTATAGTTTCCGAGATATGGACTATCGATAATTTACACCTTAGGCTCTGCTTCTAACTTGGGCCCAAATTGTAAAATGGTCTTATCTATTGGCGATTTCGTCCCAATTCACATTCCAAGTGATATTCGGCATGCTAATTACATTGCCGGTTGCGAAATTGCATTATCTCTTATAGTTTCCGAGATATGGACTATCAATAATTTACACCTTAGGCTCTGCTTCTAACTTGGGCCCAAATTGTAAAATGGTCTTACCTATTGGCGATTTCGTTCCAATTCACATTCCAAGTAATATTCGGCATGCTAATTACATTGCCGGTTGCCAAATTGCATTATCTCTTATAGTTTCCGAGATATGGACTATCGATAATTTACACCTTAGGCTCTGCTTCTAACTTGGGCCCAAATTGTAAAATGGCCTTATCTATTGGCGATTTCGTTCCAATTCACATTCCAAGTAATATTCGGCATGCTAATTACATTGCCGGTTGCCAAATTGCATTATCTCTTATAGTTTCCGAGATATGGACTATCGATAATTTACACCTTAGGCTCTGCTTCTAACTTGGGCCCAAATTGTAAAATGGTCTTATCTATTGGCGATTTCGTCCCAATTCACATTCCAAGTGATATTCGGCATGCTAATTACATTGCCGGTTGCGAAATTGCATTATCTCTTATAGTTTCCGAGATATGGACTATCAATAATTTACACCTTAGGCTCTGCTTCTAACTTGGGCCCAATTTGTAAAATGGTCTTATCTATTGGCGATTTCGTTCCAATTCACATTCCAAGTAATATTCGGCATGCTAATTACATTGCCGGTTGCCAAATTGCATTATCTCTTATAGTTTCCGAGATATGGACTATCGATAATTTACACCATAGGCTCTGCTGCTAACTTGGGCCCAAATTGTAAAATGGTCTTATCTATTGGCGATTTCGTTCCAATTCACATTCCAAGTAATATTCGGCATGCTAATTACATTGCCGTTTGCCAAATTGCATTATCTCTTATAGTTTCCGAGATATGGACTATCGATTATTTACACCTTAGGCTCTGCTTCTAACTTGCTCCCAAATTGTAAAATGGTCTTATCTATTGGCGATTTCGTTCCAATTCACATTCCAAGTAATATTCGGCATGCTAATTACATTGCCGGTTGCCAAATTGCATTATCTCTTATAGTTTCCGAGATATGGACTATCGATAATTTACACCTTAGGCTCTGCTTCTAACTTGGGCCCAAATTGTAAAATGGTCTTATCTATTGGCGATTTCGTCCCAATTCACATTCCAAGTGATATTCGGCATGCTAATTACATTGCCGGTTGCGAAATTGCATTATCTCTTATAGTTTCCGAGATATGGACTATCAATAATTTACACCTTAGGCTCTGCTTCTAACTTGGGCCCAATTTGTAAAATGGTCTTATCTATTGGCGATTTCGTTCCAATTCACATTCCAAGTAATATTCGGCATGCTAATTACATTGCCGGTTGCCAAATTGCATTATCTCTTATAGTTTCCGAGATATGGACTATCGATAATTTACACCATAGGCTCTGCTGCTAACTTGGGCCCAAATTGTAAAATGGTCTTATCTATTGGCGATTTCGTTCCAATTCACATTCCAAGTAATATTCGGCATGCTAATTACATTGCCGTTTGCCAAATTGCATTATCTCTTATAGTTTCCGAGATATGGACTATCGATTATTTACACCTTAGGCTCTGCTTCTAACTTGCTCCCAAATTGTAAAATGGTCTTATCTATTGGCGATTTCGTTCCAATTCACATTCCAAGTAATATTCGGCATGCTAATTACATTGCCGGTTGCCAAATTGCATTATCTCTTATAGTTTCCGAGATATGGACTATCGATAATTTACACCTTAGGCTCTGCTTCTAACTTGGGCCCAAATTGTAAAATGGTCTTATCTATTGGCGATTTCGTTCCAATTCACATTCCAAGTAATATTCGGCATGCTAATTACATTGCCGGTTGCTAAATTGAATTATCTCTTATAGTTTCCGAGATATGGACTATCGATAATTTAAACCTTAGGCTCTGCTTCTAACTTGGGCCCAAATTGTAAAATGGTCTTACCTATTGGCGATTTCGTTCCAATTCACATTCCAAGTAATATTCGGCATGCTAATTACATTGCCGGTTGCCAAATTGCATTATCTCTTATAGTTTCCGAGATATGGAATATCGATAATTTACACCTTAGGCTCTGCTTCTAACTTGGGCCCAAATTGTAAAATGGTCTTATCTATTGGCGATTTCGTTCCAATTCACATTCCAAGTAATATTCGGCATGCTAATTACATTGCCGATTGCCAAATTGCATTATCTCTTATAGTTTCCGAGATATGGACTATCGATTATTTACACCTTAGGCTCTGCTTCTAACTTGGGCCCAAATTGTAAAATGGTCTTATCTATTGGCGATTTCGTTCCAATTCACATTCCAAGTAATATTCGGCATGCTAATTACATTGCCGGTTGCCAAATTGCATTATCTCTTATAGTTTCCGAGATATGGACTATCGATAATTTACACCATAGGCTCTGCTTCTAACTTGGGCCCAAATTGTAAAATAGTCTTATCTATTGGCGATTTCGTTCCAATTCACATTCCAAGTAATATTCGGCATGCTAATTACATTGCCGGTTGCCAAATTGCATTATCTCTTATAGTTTCCGAGATATGGACTATCGATAATTTACACCTTAGGCTCTGCTTCTAACTTGGGCCCAAATTGTAAAATGGTCTTATCTATTGGCGATTTCGTTCCAATTCACATTCCAAGTAATATTCGGCATGCTAATTACATTGCCGGTTGCCAAATTGCATTATCTCTTATAGTTTCCGAGATATGGACTATCGATAATTTACACCTTAGGCTCTGCTTCTAACTTGGGCCCAAATTGTAAAATGTTCTTATCTATTGGCGATTTCGTTCCAATTCACATTCCAAGTAATATTCGGCATGCTAATTACATTGCCGGTTGCCATATTACATTATCTCTTATAGTTTCCGAGATATGGACTATCGATAATTTACACCTTAGGCTCTGCTTCTAACTTGGGCCCAAATTGTAAAATGGTCTTATCTATTGGCGATTTCGTTCCAATTCACATTCCAAGTAATATTCGGCATGCTAATTACATTGCCGGTTGCCAAATTGCATTATCTCTTATAGTTTCCGAGATATAGACTATCGATAATTTACACCTTAGGCTCTGCTTCTAATTTGGGCCCAAATTGTAAAATGGTCTTATCTATTGGCGATTTCGTTCCAATTCACATTCCAAGTAACATTCGGCATGCTAATTACATTGCCGGTTGCCAAATTGCATTATCTCTTATAGTTTCCGAGATATGGACTATCGATAATTTACACCTTAGGCTCTGCTTCTAACTTGGGCCCAAATTGTAAAATGGTCTTATCTATTGGCGATTTCGTCCCAATTCACATTCCAAGTGATATTCGGCATGCTAATTACATTGCCGGTTGCGAAATTGCATTATCTCTTATAGTTTCCGAGATATGGACTATCAATAATTTACACCTTAGGCTCTGCTTCTAACTTGGGCCCAAATTGTAAAATGGTCTTATCTATTGGCGATTTCGTTCCAATTCACATTCCAAGTAGTATTCGGCATGCTAATTACATTGCCGGTTGCCAAATTGCATTATCTCTTATAGTTTCCGAGATATGGACTATCGATAATTTACACCTTAGGCTCTGCTTCTAACTTGGGCCCAAATTGTAAAATGGTCTTATCTATTGGCGATTTCGTTGCAATTCACATTCCAAGTAATATTCGGCATGCTAATTACATTGCCGGTTTCCAAATTGCATTATCTCTTATAGTTTCCGAGATATGGACTATCGATAATTTACACCTTAGGCTCTGCTTCTAACTTGGGCCCAAATTGTAAAATGGTCTTATCTATTGGCGATTTCGTTCCAATTCACATTCCAAGTAATATTCGGCAAGCTAATTACATTGCCGGTTGCCAAATTGCATTATCTCTTATAGTTTCCGAGATATGGACTATCGATAATTTACACCTTAGGCTCTGCTTCTAACTTGGGCCCAAATTGTAAAATGGTCTTATCTATTGGCGATTTCGTCCCAATTCACATTCCAAGTGATATTCGGCATGCTAATTACATTGCCGGTTGCGAAATTGCATTATCTCTTATAGTTTCCGAGATATGGACTATCAATAATTTACACCTTAGGCTCTGCTTCTAACTTGGGCCCAAATTGTAAAATGGTCTTATCTAGTGGCGATTTCGTTCGAATTCACATTCCAAGTAAAATTCGGCATGCTAATTACATTGCCGGTTGCCATATTGCATTATCTCTTATAGTTTCCGAGATATGGACTATCGATAATGTACACCTTAGGCTCTGCTTCTAACTTGGGCCCAAATTGTAAAATGGTCTTATCTATTGGCGATTTCGTCCCAATTCACATTCCAAGTGATATTCGGCATGCTAATTACATTGCCGGTTACCAAATTGCATTATCTCTTATAGTTTCCGAGATATGGACTATCGATAATTTACACCTTAGGCTCTGCTTCTAACTTGGGCCCAAATTGTAAAATGGTCTTATCTATTGGCGATTTCGTTCCAATTCACATTCCAAGTAATATTCGGCATGCTAATTACATTGCCGGTTGCCAAATTGCATTATCTCTTATAGTTTCCGAGATATGGACTATCGATAATTTACACCTTAGGCTCTGCTTCTAACTTGGGCCCAAATAGTAAAATGGTCTTATCTATTGGCGATTTCGTCCCAATTCACATTCCAAGTGATATTCGGCATGCTAATTACATTGCCGGTTGCGAAATTGCATTAGCTCTTATAGTTTCCGAGATATGGACTATCAATAATTTACACCTTAGGCTCTGCTTCTAACTTGGGCCCAAATTGTAAAATGGTCTTATCTATTGGCGATTTCGTTCCAATTCACATTCCAAGTAATATTCGGCATGCTAATTACATTGCCGGTTGCCAAATTGCATTATCTCTTATAGTTTCCGAGATATGGACTATCGATAATTTACACCTTAGGCTCTGCTTCTAACTTGGGCCCAAATTGTAAAATAGTCTTATCTATTGGCGATTTCGTTCCAATTCACATTCCAAGTAATATTCGGCATGCTAATTACATTGCCGGTTGCCAAATTGCATTATCTCTTATAGTTTCCGAGATATGGACTATCGATAATTTACACCTTAGGCTCTGCTTCTAACTTGGGCCCAAATTGTAAAATGGTCTTATCTATTGGCGATTTCGTTCCAATTCACATTCCAAGTAATATTCGGCATGCTAATTACATTGCCGGTTGCCAAATTGCATTATCTCTTATAGTTTCCGAGATATGGACTATCGATAATTTACACCTTAGGCTCTGCTTCTAACTTGGGCCCAAATTGTAAAATGGTCTTATCTATTGGCGATTTCATCCCAATTCACATTCCAAGTGATATTCGGCATGCTAATTACATTGCCACTTGCGAAATTGCATTATCTCTTATAGTTTCCGAGATATGGACTATCAATAATTTACACCTTAGGCTCTGCTTCTAACTTGGGCCCAAATTGTAAAATGGTCTTATCTATTGGCGATTTCGTTCCAATTCACATTCCAAGTAATATTCGGCATGCTAATTACATTGCCGGTTGCCAAATTGCATTATCTCTTATAGTTTCCGAGATATGGACTATCGATAATTTACACCTTAGGCTCTGCTTCTAACTTGGGCCCAAATTGTAAAATGGTCTTATCTATTGGCGATTTCGTTCCAATTCACATTCCAAGTAATATTCGGCATGCTAATTACATTGCCGGTTGCCAAATTGCATTATCTCTTATAGTTTCCGAGATATGGACTATCGATAATTTACACCATAGGCTCTGCTTCTAACTTGGGCCCAAATTGTAAAATGGTCTTATCTATTGGCGATTTCGTTCCAATTCACATTCCAAGTAATATTCGGCATGCTAATTACATTGATGGTTGCCAAATTGCATTATCTCTTATAGTTTCCGAGATATGGACTATCGATAATTTACACCTTAGGCTCTGCTTCTAACTTGGGCCCAAATTGTAAAATGGTCTTATCTATTGGCGATTTCGTCCCAATTCACATTCCAAGTGATATTCGGCATGCTAATTACATTGCCGGTTGCGAAATTGCATTATCTCTTATAGTTTCCGAGATATGGACTATCGATAATTTACACCTTAGGCTCTGCTTCTAACTTGGGCCCAAATTGTAAAATGGTCTTATCTATTGGCGACTTCGTTCCAATTCACATTCCAAGTAATATTCGGCATGCTAATTACATTGCCGGTTGCCAAATTGCATTATCTCTTATAGTTTCCGAGATATGGACTATCGATAATTTACACCTTAGGCTCTGCTTCTAACTTGGGCCCAAATTGTAAAATGGTCTTATCTATTGGCGATTTCGTCCCAATTCACATTCCAAGTGATATTCGGCATGCTAATTACATTGCCGGTTGCGAAATTGCATTATCTCTTATAGTTTCCGAGATATGGACTATCAATAATTTACACCTTAGGCTCTGCTTCTAACTTGGGCCCAAATTGTAAAATGGTCTTATCTAGTGGCGATTTCGTTCCAATTCACATTCCAAGTAAAATTCGGCATGCTAATTACATTGCCGGTTGCCAAATTGCATTATCTCTTATAGTTTCCGAGATATGGACTATCGATAATTTACACCTTAGGCTCTGCTTCTAACTTGGGCCCAAATTGTAAAATGGTCTTATCTATTGGCGATTTCGTCCCAATTCACATTCCAAGTGATATTCGGCATGCTAATTACATTGCCGGTTACCAAATTGCATTATCTCTTATAGTTTCCGAGATATGGACTATCGATAATTTACACCTTAGGCTCTGCTTCTAACTTGGGCCCAAATTGTAAAATGGTCTTATCTATTGGCGATTTCGTTGCAATTCACATTCCAAGTAATATTCGGCATGCTAATTACATTGCCGGTTGCCAAATTGCATTATCTCTTATAGTTTCCGAGATATGGACTATCGATAATTTACACCTTAGGCTCTGCTTCTAACTTGGGCCCAAATTGTAAAATGGTCTTATCTATTGGCGATTTCGTTCCAATTCACATTCCAAGTAATATTCGGCATGCTAATTACATTGCCGGTTGCCAAATTGCATTATCTCTTATAGTTTCCGAGATATGGTCTATCGATAATTTACACCTTAGGCTCTGCTTCTAACTTGGGCCCAAATTGTAAAATGGTCTTATCTATTGGCGATTTCGTTCCAAATCACACTCCAAGTAATATTCGGCATGCTAATTACATTGCCGGTTGCGAAATTGTATTATCTCTTATAGTTTCCGAGATATGGACTATCGATAATTTACACCTTAGGCTCTGCTTCTAACTTGGGCCCAAATTGTAAAATGGTCTTATCTATTGGCGATTTCGTTCCAATTCACATTCCAAGTAATATTCGGCATGCTAATTACATTGCCGGTTGCCAAATTGCATTATCTCTTATAGTTTCCGAGATATGGACTATCGATAATTTACACCTTAGGCTCTGCTTCTAACTTGGGCCCAAATTGTAAAATGGTCTTATCTATTGGCGATTTCGTTCCAATTCACATTCCAAGTAATATTCGGCATGCTAATTACATTGCCGGTTGCCAAATTGCATTATCTCTTATAGTTTCCGAGATATGGACTATCGATAATTTACACCTTAGGCTCTGCTTCTAACTTGGGCCCAAATTGTAAAATGGTCTTATCTATTGGCGATTTCGTCCCAATTCACATTCCAAGTGATATTCGGCATGCTAATTACATTGCCGGTTGCGAAATTGCATTATCTCTTATAGTTTCCGAGATATGGACTATCAATAATTTACACCTTAGGCTCTGCTTCTAACTTGGGCCCAAATTGTAAAATGGTCTTACCTATTGGCGATTTCGTTCCAATTCACATTCCAAGTAATATTCGGCATGCTAATTACATTGCCGGTTGCCAAATTGCATTATCTCTTATAGTTTCCGAGATATGGACTATCGATAATTTACACCTTAGGCTCTGCTTCTAACTTGGGCCCAAATTGTAAAATGGTCTTATCTATTGGCGATTTCGTCCCAATTCACATTCCAAGTAATATTCGGCATGCTAATTACATTGCCGGTTGCCAAATTGCATTATCTCTTATAGTTTCCGAGATATGGACTATCGATAATTTACACCTTAGGCTCTGCTTCTAACTTGGGCCCAAATTGTAAAATGGTCTTATCTATTGGCGATTTCGTCCCAATTCACATTCCAAGTGATTTTCGGCATGCTAATTACATTGCCGGTTGCGAAATTGCATTATCTCTTATAGTTTCCGAGATATGGACTATCAATAATTTACACCTTAGGCTCTGCTTCTAACTTGGGCCCAAATTGTAAAATGGTCTTATCTATTGGCGATTTCGTTCCAATTCACATTCCAGGTAATATTCGGCATGCTAATTACATTGCCGGTTGCCAAATTGCATTATCTCTTATAGTTTCCGAGATATGGACTATCGATAATTTACACCTTAGGCTCTGCTTCTAACTTGGGCCCAAATTGTAAAATGGTCTTATCTATTGGCGATTTCAATTCACATTCCAAGTAATATTCGGCATGCTAATTACATTGCCGGTTGCCAAATTGCATTATCTCTTATAGTTTCCGAGATATGGACTATCGATAATTTACACCTTAGGCTCTGCTTCTAACTTGGGCCCAAATTGTAAAATGGTCTTATCTATTGGCGATTTCGTTCCAATTCACATTCCAAGTAATATTCGGCATGCTAATTACATTGCCGGTTGCCAAATTGCATTATCTCTTATAGTTTCCGAGATATGGACTATCGATAATTTACACCTTAGGCTCTGCTTCTAACTTGGGCCCAAATTGTAAAATGTTCTTATCTATTGGCGATTTCGTTCCAATTCACATTCCAAGTAATATTCGGCATGCTAATTACATTGCCGGTTGCCATATTACATTATCTCTTATAGTTTCCGAGATATGGACTATCGATAATTTACACCTTAGGCTCTGCTTCTAACTTGGGCCCAAATTGTAAAATGGTCTTATCTATTGGCGATTTCGTTCCAATTCACATTCCAAGTAATATTCGGCATGCTAATTACATTGCCGGTTGCCAAATTGAATTATCTCTTATAGTTTCCGAGATATGGACTATCGATAATTTACACCTTAGGCTCTGCTTCTAACTTGGGCCCAAATTGTAAAATGGTCTTACCTATTGGCGATTTCGTTCCAATTCACATTCCAAGTAATATTCGGCATGCTAATTACATTGCCGGTTGCCAAATTGCATTATCTCTTATAGTTTCCGAGATATGGACTATCGATAATTTACACCTTAGGCTCTGCTTCTAACTTGGGCCCAAATTGTAAAATGGTCTTATCTATTGGCGATTTCGTCCCAATTCACATTCCAAGTAATATTCGGCATGCTAATTACATTGCCGGTTGCCAAATTGCATTATCTCTTATAGTTTCCGAGATATGGACTATCGATAATTTACACCTTAGGCTCTGCTTCTAACTTGGGCCCAAATTGTAAAATGGTCTTATCTATTGGCGATTTCGTCCCAATTCACATTCCAAGTGATTTTCGGCATGCTAATTACATTGCCGGTTGCGAAATTGCATTATCTCTTATAGTTTCCGAGATATGGACTATCAATAATTTACACCTTAGGCTCTGCTTCTAACTTGGGCCCAAATTGTAAAATGGTCTTATCTATTGGCGATTTCGTTCCAATTCACATTCCAGGTAATATTCGGCATGCTAATTACATTGCCGGTTGCCAAATTGCATTATCTCTTATAGTTTCCGAGATATGGACTATCGATAATTTACACCTTAGGCTCTGCTTCTAACTTGGGCCCAAATTGTAAAATGGTCTTATCTATTGGCGATTTCGTTGCAATTCACATTCCAAGTAATATTCGGCATGCTAATTACATTGCCGGTTGCCAAATTGCATTATCTCTTATAGTTTCCGAGATATGGACTATCGATAATTTACACCTTAGGCTCTGCTTCTAACTTGGGCCCAAATTGTAAAATGGTCTTATCTATTGGCGATTTCGTTCCAATTCACATTCCAAGTAATATTCGGCATGCTAATTACATTGCCGGTTGCCAAATTGCATTATCTCTTATAGTTTCCGAGATATGGACTATCGATAATTTACACCTTAGGCTCTGCTTCTAACTTGGGCCCAAATTGTAAAATGGTCTTATCTATTGGCGATTTCGTTCCAAATCACACTCCAAGTAATATTCGGCATGCTAATTACATTGCCGGTTGCGAAATTGTATTATCTCTTATAGTTTCCGAGATATGGACTATCGATAATTTACACCTTAGGCTCTGCTTCTAACTTGGGCCCAAATTGTAAAATGGTCTTATCTATTGGCGATTTCGTTCCAATTCACATTCCAAGTAATATTCGGCATGCTAATTACATTGCCGGTTGCCAAATTGCATTATCTCTTATAGTTTCCGAGATATGGTCTATCGATAATTTACACCTTAGGCTCTGCTTCTAACTTGGGCCCAAATTGTAAAATGGTCTTATCTATTGGCGATTTCGTTCCAATTCACATTCCAAGTAATATTCGGCATGCTAATTACATTGCCGGTTGCCAAATTGCATTATCTCTTATAGTTTCCGAGATATGGACTATCGATAATTTACACCTTAGGCTCTGCTTCTAACTTGGGCCCAAATTGTAAAATGGTCTTATCTATTGGCGATTTCGTCCCAATTCACATTCCAAGTGATATTCGGCATGCTAATTACATTGCCGGTTGCGAAATTGCATTATCTCTTATAGTTTCCGAGATATGGACTATCAATAATTTACACCTTAGGCTCTGCTTCTAACTTGGGCCCAATTTGTAAAATGGTCTTATCTATTGGCGATTTCGTTCCAATTCACATTCCAAGTAATATTCGGCATGCTAATTACATTGCCGGTTGCCAAATTGCATTATCTCTTATAGTTTCCGAGATATGGACTATCGATAATTTACACCTTAGGCTCTGCTTCTAACTTGGGCCCAAATTGTAAAATGGTCTTATCTATTGGCGATTTCGTTCCAATTCACATTCCAAGTAATATTCGGCATGCTAATTACATTGCCGGTTGCCAAATTGCATTATCTCTTATAGTTTCCGAGATATGGACTATCGATAATTTACACCATAGGCTCTGCTTCTAACTTGGGCCCAAATTGTAAAATGGTCTTATCTATTGGCGATTTCGTTCCAATTCACATTCCAAGGAATATTCGGCATGCTAATTACATTGCCGGTTGCCAAATTGCATTATCTCTTATAGTTTCCGAGATATGGACTATCGATAATTTACACCTTAGGCTCTGCTTCTAACTTGGGCCCAAATTGTAAAATGGTCTTATCTATTGGCGATTTCGTTCCAATTCACATTCCAAGTAATATTCGGCATGCTAATTACATTGCCGGTTGCCAAATTGCATTATCTCTTATAGTTTCCGAGATATAGACTATCGATAATTTACACCTTAGGCTCTGCTTCTAATTTGGGCCCAAATTGTAAAATGGTCTTATCTATTGGCGATTTCGTTCCAATTCACATTCCAAGTAACATTCGGCATGCTAATTACATTGCCGGTTGCCAAATTGCATTATCTCTTATAGTTTCCGAGATATGGACTATCGATAATTTACACCTTAGGCTCTGCTTCTAACTTGGGCCCAAATTGTAAAATGGTCTTATCTATTGGCGATTTCGTCCCAATTCACATTCCAAGTGATATTCGGCATGCTAATTACATTGCCGGTTGCGAAATTGCGTTATCTCTTATAGTTTCCGAGATATGGACTATCAATAATTTACACCTTAGGCTCTGCTTCTAACTTGGGCCCAAATTGTAAAATGGTCTTATCTATTGGCGATTTCGTTCCAATTCACATTCCAAGTAGTATTCGGCATGCTAATTACATTGCCGGTTGCCAAATTGCATTATCTCTTATAGTTTCCGAGATATGGACTATCGATAATTTACACCTTAGGCTCTGCTTCTAACTTGGGCCCAAATTGTAAAATGGTCTTATCTATTGGCGATTTCGTTGCAATTCACATTCCAAGTAATATTCGGCATGCTAATTACATTGCCGGTTGCCAAATTGCATTATCTCTTATAGTTTCCGAGATATGGACTATCGATAATTTACACCTTAGGCTCTGCTTCTAACTTGGGCCCAAATTGTAAAATGGTCTTATCTATTGGCGATTTCGTTCCAATTCACATTCCAAGTAATATTCGGCAAGCTAATTACATTGCCGGTTGCCAAATTGCATTATCTCTTATAGTTTCCGAGATATGGACTATCGATAATTTACACCTTAGGCTCTGCTTCTAACTTGGGCCCAAATTGTAAAATGGTCTTATCTATTGGCGATTTCGTCCCAATTCACATTCCAAGTTATATTCGGCATGCTAATTACATTGCCGGTTGCGAAATTGCATTATCTCTTATAGTTTCCGAGATATGGACTATCAATAATTTACACCTTAGGCTCTGCTTCTAACTTGGGCCCAAATTGTAAAATGGTCTTATCTAGTGGCGATTTCGTTCCAATTCACATTCCAAGTAAAATTCGGCATGCTAATTACATTGCCGGTTGCCATATTGCATTATCTCTTATAGTTTCCGAGATATGGACTATCGATAATGTACACCTTAGGCTCTGCTTCTAACTTGGGCCCAAATTGTAAAATGGTCTTATCTATTGGCGATTTCGTCCCAATTCACATTCCAAGTGATATTCGGCATGCTAATTACATTGCCGGTTACCAAATTGCATTATCTCTTATAGTTTCCGAGATATGGACTATCGATAATTTACACCTTAGGCTCTGCTTCTAACTTGGGCCCAAATTGTAAAATGGTCTTATCTATTGGCGATTTCGTTCCAATTCACATTCCAAGTAATATTCGGCATGCTAATTACATTGCCGGTTGCCAAATTGCATTATCTCTTATAGTTTCCGAGATATGGACTATCGATAATTTACACCTTAGGCTCTGCTTCTAACTTGGGCCCAAATAGTAAAATGGTCTTATCTATTGGCGATTTCGTCCCAATTCACATTCCAAGTGATATTCGGCATGCTAATTACATTGCCGGTTGCGAAATTGCATTATCTCTTATAGTTTCCGAGATATGGACTATCAATAATTTACACCTTAGGCTCTGCTTCTAACTTGGGCCCAAATTGTAAAATGGTCTTATCTATTGGCGATTTCGTTCCAATTCACATTCCAAGTAATATTCGGCATGCTAATTACATTGCCGGTTGCCAAATTGCATTATCTCTTATAGTTTCCGAGATATGGACTATCGATAATTTACACCTTAGGCTCTGCTTCTAACTTGGGCCCAAATTGTAAAATAGTCTTATCTATTGGCGATTTCGTTCCAATTCACATTCCAAGTAATATTCGGCATGCTAATTACATTGCCGGTTGCCAAATTGCATTATCTCTTATAGTTTCCGAGATATGGACTATCGATAATTTACACCTTAGGCTCTGCTTCTAACTTGGGCCCAAATTGTAAAATGGTCTTATCTATTGGCGATTTCGTTCCAATTCACATTCCAAGTAATATTCGGCATGCTAATTACATTGCCGGTTGCCAAATTGCATTATCTCTTATAGTTTCCGAGATATGGACTATCGATAATTTACACCTTAGGCTCTGCTTCTAACTTGGGCCCAAATTGTAAAATGGTCTTATCTATTGGCGATTTCATCCCAATTCACATTCCAAGTGATATTCGGCATGCTAATTACATTGCCACTTGCGAAATTGCATTATCTCTTATAGTTTCCGAGATATGGACTATCAATAATTTACACCTTAGGCTCTGCTTCTAACTTGGGCCCAAATTGTAAAATGGTCTTATCTATTGGCGATTTCGTTCCAATTCACATTCCAAGTAATATTCGGCATGCTAATTACATTGCCGGTTGCCAAATTGCATTATCTCTTATAGTTTCCGAGATATGGACTATCGATAATTTACACCTTAGGCTCTGCTTCTAACTTGGGCCCAAATTGTAAAATGGTCTTATCTATTGGCGATTTCGTTCCAATTCACATTCCAAGTAATATTCGGCATGCTAATTACATTGCCGGTTGCCAAATTGCATTATCTCTTATAGTTTCCGAGATATGGACTATCGATAATTTACACCATAGGCTCTGCTTCTAACTTGGGCCCAAATTGTAAAATGGTCTTATCTATTGGCGATTTCGTTCCAATTCACATTCCAAGTAATATTCGGCATGCTAATTACATTGATGGTTGCCAAATTGCATTATCTCTTATAGTTTCCGAGATATGGACTATCGATAATTTACACCTTAGGCTCTGCTTCTAACTTGGGCCCAAATTGTAAAATGGTCTTATCTATTGGCGATTTCGTCCCAATTCACATTCCAAGTGATATTCGGCATGCTAATTACATTGCCGGTTGCGAAATTGCATTATCTCTTATAGTTTCCGAGATATGGACTATCGATAATTTACACCTTAGGCTCTGCTTCTAACTTGGGCCCAAATTGTAAAATGGTCTTATCTATTGGCGACTTCGTTCCAATTCACATTCCAAGTAATATTCGGCATGCTAATTACATTGCCGGTTGCCAAATTGCATTATCTCTTATAGTTTCCGAGATATGGACTATCGATAATTTACACCTTAGGCTCTGCTTCTAACTTGGGCCCAAATTGTAAAATGGTCTTATCTATTGGCGATTTCGTCCCAATTCACATTCCAAGTGATATTCGGCATGCTAATTACATTGCCGGTTGCGAAATTGCATTATCTCTTATAGTTTCCGAGATATGGACTATCAATAATTTACACCTTAGGCTCTGCTTCTAACTTGGGCCCAAATTGTAAAATGGTCTTATCTAGTGGCGATTTCGTTCCAATTCACATTCCAAGTAAAATTCGGCATGCTAATTACATTGCCGGTTGCCAAATTGCATTATCTCTTATAGTTTCCGAGATATGGACTATCGATAATTTACACCTTAGGCTCTGCTTCTAACTTGGGCCCAAATTGTAAAATGGTCTTATCTATTGGCGATTTCGTCCCAATTCACATTCCAAGTGATATTCGGCATGCTAATTACATTGCCGGTTACCAAATTGCATTATCTCTTATAGTTTCCGAGATATGGACTATCGATAATTTACACCTTAGGCTCTGCTTCTAACTTGGGCCCAAATTGTAAAATGGTCTTATCTATTGGCGATTTCGTTCCAATTCACATTCCAAGTAATATTCGGCATGCTAATTACATTGCCGGTTGCCAAATTGCATTATCTCTTATAGTTTCCGAGATATGGACTATCGATAATTTACACCTTAGGCTCTGCTTCTAATTTGGGCCCAAATTGTAAAATGGTCTTATCTATTGGCGATTTCGTTCCAATTCACATTCCAAGTAACATTCGGCATGCTAATTACATTGCCGGTTGCCAAATTGCATTATCTCTTATAGTTTCCGAGATATGGACTATCGATAATTTACACCTTAGGCTCTGCTTCTAACTTGGGCCCAAATTGTAAAATGGTCTTATCTATTGGCGATTTCGTCCCAATTCACATTCCAAGTGATATTCGGCATGCTAATTACATTGCCGGTTGCGAAATTGCGTTATCTCTTATAGTTTCCGAGATATGGACTATCAATAATTTACGCCTTAGGCTCTGCTTCTAACTTGGGCCCAAATTGTAAAATGGTCTTATCTATTGGCGATTTCGTTCCAATTCACATTCCAAGTAGTATTCGGCATGCTAATTACATTGCCGGTTGCCAAATTGCATTATCTCTTATAGTTTCCGAGATATGGACTATCGATAATTTACACCTTAGGCTCTGCTTCTAACTTGGGCCCAAATTGTAAAATGGTCTTATCTATTGGCGATTTCGTTGCAATTCACATTCCAAGTAATATTCGGCATGCTAATTACATTGCCGGTTGCCAAATTGCATTATCTCTTATAGTTTCCGAGATATGGACTATCGATAATTTACACCTTAGGCTCTGCTTCTAACTTGGGCCCAAATTGTAAAATGGTCTTATCTATTGGCGATTTCGTTCCAATTCACATTCCAAGTAATATTCGGCAAGCTAATTACATTGCCGGTTGCCAAATTGCATTATCTCTTATAGTTTCCGAGATATGGACTATCGATAATTTACACCTTAGGCTCTGCTTCTAACTTGGGCCCAAATTGTAAAATGGTCTTATCTATTGGCGATTTCGTCCCAATTCACATTCCAAGTGATATTCGGCATGCTAATTACATTGCCGGTTGCGAAATTGCATTATCTCTTATAGTTTCCGAGATATGGACTATCAATAATTTACACCTTAGGCTCTGCTTCTAACTTGGGCCCAAATTGTAAAATGGTCTTATCTAGTGGCGATTTCGTTCCAATTCACATTCCAAGTAAAATTCGGCATGCTAATTACATTGCCGGTTGCCATATTGCATTATCTCTTATAGTTTCCGAGATATGGACTATCGATAATGTACACCTTAGGCTCTGCTTCTAACTTGGGCCCAAATTGTAAAATGGTCTTATCTATTGGCGATTTCGTCCCAATTCACATTCCAAGTGATATTCGGCATGCTAATTACATTGCCGGTTACCAAATTGCATTATCTCTTATAGTTTCCGAGATATGGACTATCGATAATTTACACCTTAGGCTCTGCTTCTAACTTGGGCCCAAATTGTAAAATGGTCTTATCTATTGGCGATTTCGTTCCAATTCACATTCCAAGTAATATTCGGCATGCTAATTACATTGCCGGTTGCCAAATTGCATTATCTCTTATAGTTTCCGAGATATGGACTATCGATAATTTACACCTTAGGCTCTGCTTCTAACTTGGGCCCAAATAGTAAAATGGTCTTATCTATTGGCGATTTCGTCCCAATTCACATTCCAAGTGATATTCGGCATGCTAATTACATTGCCGGTTGCGAAATTGCATTATCTCTTATAGTTTCCGAGATATGGACTATCAATAATTTACACCTTAGGCTCTGCTTCTAACTTGGGCCCAAATTGTAAAATGGTCTTATCTATTGGCGATTTCGTTCCAATTCACATTCCAAGTAATATTCGGCATGCTAATTACATTGCCGGTTGCCAAATTGCATTATCTCTTATAGTTTCCGAGATATGGACTATCGATAATTTACACCTTAGGCTCTGCTTCTAACTTGGGCCCAAATTGTAAAATAGTCTTATCTATTGGCGATTTCGTTCCAATTCACATTCCAAGTAATATTCGGCATGCTAATTACATTGCCGGTTGCCAAATTGCATTATCTCTTATAGTTTCCGAGATATGGACTATCGATAATTTACACCTTAGGCTCTGCTTCTAACTTGGGCCCAAATTGTAAAATGGTCTTATCTATTGGCGATTTCATCCCAATTCACATTCCAAGTGATATTCGGCATGCTAATTACATTGCCACTTGCGAAATTGCATTATCTCTTATAGTTTCCGAGATATGGACTATCAATAATTTACACCTTAGGCTCTGCTTCTAACTTGGGCCCAAATTGTAAAATGGTCTTATCTATTGGCGATTTCGTTCCAATTCACATTCCAAGTAATATTCGGCATGCTAATTACATTGCCGGTTGCCAAATTGCATTATCTCTTATAGTTTCCGAGATATGGACTATCGATAATTTACACCTTAGGCTCTGCTTCTAACTTGGGCCCAAATTGTAAAATGGTCTTATCTATTGGCGATTTCGTTCCAATTCACATTCCAAGTAATATTCGGCATGCTAATTACATTGCCGGTTGCCAAATTGCATTATCTCTTATAGTTTCCGAGATATGGACTATCGATAATTTACACCATAGGCTCTGCTTCTAACTTGGGCCCAAATTGTAAAATGGTCTTATCTATTGGCGATTTCGTTCCAATTCACATTCCAAGTAATATTCGGCATGCTAATTACATTGCCGGTTGCCAAATTGCATTATCTCTTATAGTTTCCGAGATATGGACTATCGATAATTTACACCATAGGCTCTGCTTCTAACTTGGGCCCAAATTGTAAAATGGTCTTATCTATTGGCGATTTCGTTCCAATTCACATTCCAAGTAATATTCGGCATGCTAATTACATTGATGGTTGCCAAATTGCATTATCTCTTATAGTTTCCGAGATATGGACTATCGATAATTTACACCTTAGGCTCTGCTTCTAACTTGGGCCCAAATTGTAAAATGGTCTTATCTATTGGCGATTTCGTCCCAATTCACATTCCAAGTGATATTCGGCATGCTAATTACATTGCCGGTTGCGAAATTGCATTATCTCTTATAGTTTCCGAGATATGGACTATCGATAATTTACACCTTAGGCTCTGCTTCTAACTTGGGCCCAAATTGTAAAATGGTCTTATCTATTGGCGACTTCGTTCCAATTCACATTCCAAGTAATATTCGGCATGCTAATTACATTGCCGGTTGCCAAATTGCATTATCTCTTATAGTTTCCGAGATATGGACTATCGATAATTTACACCTTAGGCTCTGCTTCTAACTTGGGCCCAAATTGTAAAATGGTCTTATCTATTGGCGATTTCGTCCCAATTCACATTCCAAGTGATATTCGGCATGCTAATTACATTGCCGGTTGCGAAATTGCATTATCTCTTATAGTTTCCGAGATATGGACTATCAATAATTTACACCTTAGGCTCTGCTTCTAACTTGGGCCCAAATTGTAAAATGGTCTTATCTAGTGGCGATTTCGTTCCAATTCACATTCCAAGTAAAATTCGGCATGCTAATTACATTGCCGGTTGCCAAATTGCATTATCTCTTATAGTTTCCGAGATATGGACTATCGATAATTTACACCTTAGGCTCTGCTTCTAACTTGGGCCCAAATTGTAAAATGGTCTTATCTATTGGCGATTTCGTCCCAATTCACATTCCAAGTGATATTCGGCATGCTAATTACATTGCCGGTTACCAAATTGCGTTATCTCTTATAGTTTCCGAGATATGGACTATCGATAATTTACACCTTAGGCTCTGCTTCTAACTTGGGCCCAAATTGTAAAATGGTCTTATCTATTGGCGATTTCGTTCCAATTCACATTCCAAGTAATATTCGGCATGCTAATTACATTGCCGGTTGCCAAATTGCATTATCTCTTATAGTTTCCGAGATATGGACTATCGATAATTTACACCTTAGGCTCTGCTTCTAACTTGGGCCCAAATTGTAAAATGGTCTTATCTATTGGCGATTTCGTCCCAATTCACATTCCAAGTGATATTCGGCATGCTAATTACATTGCCGGTTGCGAAATTGCATTATCTCTTATAGTTTCCGAGATATGGACTATCAATAATTTACACCTTAGGCTCTGCTTCTAACTTGGGCCCAAATTGTAAAATGGTCTTATCTATTGGCGATTTCGTTCCAATTCACATTCCAAGTAATATTCGGCATGCTAATTACATTGCCGGTTGCCAAATTGCATTATCTCTTATAGTTTCCGAGATATGGACTATCGATAATTTACACCTTAGGCTCTGCTTCTAACTTGGGCCCAAATTGTAAAATGGTCTTATCTATTGGCGATTTCGTCCCAATTCACATTCCAAGTGATATTCGGCATGCTAATTACATTGCCGGTTGCGAAATTGCATTATCTCTTATAGTTTCCGAGATATGGACTATCAATAATTTACACCTTAGGCTCTGCTTCTAACTTGGGCCCAAATTGTAAAATGGTCTTATCTATTGGCGATTTCGTTCCAATTCACATTCCAAGTAATATTCGGCATGCTAATTACATTGCCGGTTGCCAAATTGCATTATCTCTTATAGTTTCCGAGATATGGACTATCGATAATTTACACCTTAGGCTCTGCTTCTAACTTTGGCCCAAATTGTAAAATGGTCTTATCTATTGGCGATTTCGTCCCAATTCACATTCCAAGTGATATTCGGCATGCTAATTACATTGCCGGTTGCGAAATTGCATTATCTCTTATAGTTTCCGAGATATGGACTATCAATAATTTACACCTTAGGCTCTGCTTCTAACTTGGGCCCAAATTGTAAAATGGTCTTATCTAGTGGCGATTTCGTTTAAATTCGGCATACTTGGAATTCACATTCCAAGTAAAATTCGGCATGCTAATTACATTGCCGGTTGCCAAATTGCATTATCTCTTATAGTTTCCGAGATATGGACTATCGATAATTTACACCTTAGGCTCTGCTTCTAACTTGGGCCCAAATTGTAAAATGGTCTTATCTATTGGCGATTTCGTCCCAATTCACATTCCAAGTGATATTCGGCATGCTAATTACATTGCCGGTTACCAAATTGCATTATCTCTTATAGTTTCCGAGATATGGACTATCGATAATTTACACCTTAGGCTCTGCTTCTAACTTGGGCCCAAATTGTAAAATGGTCTTATCTATTGGCGATTTCGTTCCAATTCACATTCCAAGTAATATTCGGCATGCTAATTACATTGCCGGTTGCCAAATTGCATTATCTCTTATAGTTTCCGAGATATGGACTATCGATAATTTACACCTTAGGCTCTGCTTCTAACTTGGGCCCAAATTGTAAAATGGTCTTATCTATTGGCGATTTCGTCCCAATTCACATTCCAAGTGATATTCGGCATGCTAATTACATTGCAGGTTGCGAAATTGCATTATCTCTTATAGTTTCCGAGATATGGACTATCAATAATTTACACCTTAGGCTCTGCTTCTAACTTGGGCCTAAATTGTAAAATGGTCTTATCTATTGGCGATTTCGTTCCAATTCACATTCCAAGTAATATTCGGCATGCTAATTACATTGCCGGTTGCCAAATTGCATTATCTCTTATAGTTTCCGAGATATGGACTATCGATAATTTACACCTAAGGCTCTGCTTCTAACTTGGGCCCAAATTGTAAAAAGGTCTTATCTATTGGCGATTTCGTTCCAATTCACATTCCAAGTAATTATCGGCATGCTAGTTACATTGCCGGTTGCCAAATTGCATTATCTCTTATAGTTTCCGAGATATGGAATATCGATAATTTACACCTTAGGCTCTGCTTCTAACTTGGGCCCAAATTGTAAAATGGTCTTATCTATTGGCGATTTCGTTCCAATTCACATTCCAAGTAATATTCGGCATGCTAATTACATTGCCGGCTACCAAATTGCATTATCTCTTATAGTTTCCGAGATATGGACTATCGATAATTTACACCATAGGCTCTGCTTCTAACTTGGGCCCAAATTGTAAAATGGTTTTATCTATTGGCGATTTCGTTCCAATTCACATTCCAAGTAATATTCGGCATGCTAATTACATTGGCGGTTGCCAAATTGCATTATCTCTTATAGTTTCCGAGATATGGACTATCGATAATTTACACCTTAGGCTCTGCTTCTAACTTGGGCCCAAATTGTAAAATAGTCTTATCTATTGGCGATTTCGTTCCAATTCACATTCCAAGTAATATTCGGCATGCTAATTACATTGCCGGTTGCCAAATTGCATTATCTCTTATAGTTTCCGAGATATGGACTATCGATAATTTACACCTTAGGCTCTGCTTCTAACTTGGGCCCAAATTGTAAAATGGTCTTATCTATTGGCGATTTCGTTCCAATTCACATTCCAAGTAATATTCGGCATGCTAATTACATTGCCGGTTGCCAAATTGCATTATCTCTTATAGTTTCCGAGATATGGACTATCGATAATTTACACCTTAGGCTCTGCTTCTAACTTGGGCCCAAATTGTAAAATGGTCTTATCTATTGGCGATTTCATCCCAATTCACATTCCAAGTGATATTCGGCATGCTAATTACATTGCCACTTGCGAAATTGCATTATCTCTTATAGTTTCCGAGATATGGACTATCAATAATTTACACCTTAGGCTCTGCTTCTAACTTGGGCCCAAATTGTAAAATGGTCTTATCTATTGGCGATTTCGTTCCAATTCACATTCCAAGTAATATTCGGCATGCTAATTACATTGCCGGTTGCCAAATTGCATTATCTCTTATAGTTTCCGAGATATGGACTATCGATAATTTACACCTTAGGCTCTGCTTCTAACTTGGGCCCAAATTGTAAAATGGTCTTATCTATTGGCGATTTCGTTCCAATTCACATTCCAAGTAATATTCGGCATGCTAATTACATTGCCGGTTGCCAAATTGCATTATCTCTTATAGTTTCCGAGATATGGACTATCGATAATTTACACCATAGGCTCTGCTTCTAACTTGGGCCCAAATTGTAAAATGGTCTTATCTATTGGCGATTTCGTTCCAATTCACATTCCAAGTAATATTCGGCATGCTAATTACATTGATGGTTGCCAAATTGCATTATCTCTTATAGTTTCCGAGATATGGACTATCGATAATTTACACCTTAGGCTCTGCTTCTAACTTGGGCCCAAATTGTAAAATGGTCTTATCTATTGGCGATTTCGTCCCAATTCACATTCCAAGTGATATTCGGCATGCTAATTACATTGCCGGTTGCGAAATTGCATTATCTCTTATAGTTTCCGAGATATGGACTATCGATAATTTACACCTTAGGCTCTGCTTCTAACTTGGGCCCAAATTGTAAAATGGTCTTATCTATTGGCGACTTCGTTCCAATTCACATTCCAAGTAATATTCGGCATGCTAATTACATTGCCGGTTGCCAAATTGCATTATCTCTTATAGTTTCCGAGATATGGACTATCGATAATTTACACCTTAGGCTCTGCTTCTAACTTGGGCCCAAATTGTAAAATGGTCTTATCTATTGGCGATTTCGTCCCAATTCACATTCCAAGTGATATTCGGCATGCTAATTACATTGCCGGTTGCGAAATTGCATTATCTCTTATAGTTTCCGAGATATGGACTATCAATAATTTACACCTTAGGCTCTGCTTCTAACTTGGGCCCAAATTGTAAAATGGTCTTATCTATTGGCGATTTCGTTCCAATTCACATTCCAAGTAGTATTCGGCATGCTAATTACATTGCCGGTTGCCAAATTGCATTATCTCTTATAGTTTCCGAGATATGGACTATCGATAATTTACACCTTAGGCTCTGCTTCTAACTTGGGCCCAAATTGTAAAATGGTCTTATCTATTGGCGATTTCGTTGCAATTCACATTCCAAGTAATATTCGGCATGCTAATTACATTGCCGGTTGCCAAATTGCATTATCTCTTATAGTTTCCGAGATATGGACTATCGATAATTTACACCTTAGGCTCTGCTTCTAACTTGGGCCCAAATTGTAAAATGGTCTTATCTATTGGCGATTTCGTCCCAATTCACATTCCAAGTGATATTCGGCATGCTAATTACATTGCCGGTTGCGAAATTGCATTATCTCTTACAGTTTCCGAGATATGGACTATCAATAATTTACACCTTAGGCTCTGCTTCTAACTTGGGCCCAAATTGTAAAATGGTCTTATCTATTGGCGATTTCGTTCCAATTCACATTCCAAGTAATATTCGGCATGCTAATTACATTGCCGGTTGCCAAATTGCATTATCTCTTATAGTTTCCGAGATATGGACTATCGATAATTTACACCTTAGGCTCTGCTTCTAACTTGGGCCCAAATTGTAAAATGGTCTTATCTATTGGCGATTTCGTTCCAATTCACATTCCAAGTAATATTCGGCATGCTAATTACATTGCCGGTTGCCAAATTGCATTATCTCTTATAGTTTCCGAGATATGGACTATCGATAATTTACACCTTAGGCTCTGCTTCTAAATTGGGCCCAAATTGTAAAATGGTCTTATCTATTGGCGATTTCGTTCCAATTCACATTCCAAGTAATATTCGGCATGCTAATTACATTGCCGGTTGCCAAATTGCATTATCTCTTATAGTTTCCGAGATATGGACTATCGATAATTTACACCTTAGGCTCTGCTTCTAACTTGGGCCCAAATTGTAAAATGGTCTTATCTATTGGCGATTTCGTCCCAATTCACATTCCAAGTGATGTTCGGCATGCTAATTACATTGCCGGTTGCGAAATTGCATTATCTCTTATAGTTTCCGAGATATGGACTATCGATAATTTACACCTTAGGCTCTGCTTCTAACTTGGGCCCAAATTGTAAAATGGTCTTGTCTATTGGCGATTTCGTTCCAATTCACATTCCAAGTAATATTCGGCATGCTAATTACATTGCCGGTTGCCAAATTGCATCATCTCTTATAGTTTCCGAGATATGGACTATCGATAATTTACACCTTAGGCTCTGCTTCTAACTTGGGCCCAAATTGTAAAATGGTCTTATCTATTGGCGATTTTGTCCCAATTCACATTCCAAGTGATATTCGGCGTGCTAATTACATTGCCGGTTGCGAAATTGCATTATCACTTATAGTTTCCGAGATATGGACTATCAATAATTTACACCTTAGGCTCTGCTTCTAACTTGGGCCCAAATTGTAAAATGGTCTTATCTATTGGCGATTTCGTTCCAATTCACATTCCAAGTAATATTCGGCATGCTAATTACATTGCCGGTTGCCAAATTGCATTATCTCTTATAGTTTCCGAGATATGGACTATCGATAATTTACACCTTAGGCTCTGCTTCTAACTTGGGCCCAAATTGTAAAATGGTCTTATCTATTGGCGATTTCGTTCCAATTCACATTCCAAGTAATATTCGGCATGCTAATTACATTGCCGGTTGCCAAATTGCATTATTTCTTATAGTTTCCGAGATATGGACTATCGATAATTTACACCATAGGCTCTGCTTCTAACTTGGGCCCAAATTGTAAAATGGTCTTATCTATTGGCGATTTCGTTCCAATTCACATTCCAAGTAATATTCGGCATGCTAATTACATTGCCGGTTGCCAAATTGCATTATCTCTTATAGTTTCCGAGATATGGACTATCGATAATTTACACCTTAGGCTCTGCTTCTAACTTGCTCCTAAATTGTAAAATGGTCTTATCTATTGGCGATTTCGTTCCAATTCACATTCCAAGTAATATTCGGCATGCTAATTACATTGACGGTTGCCAAATTGCATTATCTCTTATAGTTTCCGAGATATGGACTATCGATAATTTACACCTTAGGCTCTGCTTCTAACTTGGGCCCAAATTGTAAAATGGTCTTATCTATTGGCGATTTCGTTCCAATTCACATTCCAAGTAATATTCGGCATGCTAATTACATTGCCGGTTGCCAAATTGAATTATCTCTTATAGTTTCCGAGATATGGACTATCGATAATTTACACCTTAGGCTCTGCTTCTAACTTGGGCCCAAATTGTAAAATGGTCTTACCTATTGGCGATTTCGTTCCAATTCACATTCCAAGTAATATTCGGCATGCTAATTACATTGCCGGTTGCCAAATTGAATTATCTCTTATAGTTTCCGAGATATGGACTATCGATAATTTACACCTTAGGCTCTGCTTCTAACTTGGGCCCAAATTGTAAAATGGTCTTATCTATTGGCGATTTCGTTCCAATTCGCATTCCAAGTAATATTCGGCATGCTAATTACATTGCCGGTTGCCAAATTGCATTATCTCTTATAGTTTCCGAGATACGGACTATCGATAATTTACACCTTAGGCTCTGCTTCTAACTTGGGCCCAAATTGTAAAATGGTCTTACCTATTGGCGATTTCGTTCCAATTCACATTCCAAGTGATATTCGGCATGCTAATTACATTGCCGGTTGCGAAATTGCATTATCTCTTATAGTTTCCGAGATATGGACTATCAGTAATTTACACCTTAGGCTCTGCTTCTAACTTGGGCCCAAATTGTAAAATGGTCTTATCTATTGGCGATTTCGTTCCAATTCACATTCCAAGTAATATTCGGCATGCCAATTACATTGCCGGTTGCCAAATTGCATTATCTCTTATAGTTTCCGAGATATGGACTATCGATAATTTACACCTTAGGCTCTGCTTCTAACTTGGGCCCAAATTATAAAATGGTCTTATCTATTGGCGATTTCGTTCCAATTCACATTCCAAGTAATATTCGGCATGCTAATTACATTGCCGGTTGCCAAATTGCATTATCTCTTATAGTTTCCGAGATATGGACTATCGATAATTTACACCTTAGGCTCTGCTTCTAACTTGGGCCCAAATTGTAAAATGGTCTTCTCTATTGGCGATTTCGTTCCAATTCACATTCCAAGTAATATTCGGCATGCTAATTACATTGCCGGTTGCCAAATTGCATTATCTCTTATAGTTTCCGAGATATGGACTATCCATAAGTTACACCTTAGGCTCTGCTTCTAACTTGGGCCCAAATTGTAAAATGGTCTTATCTATTGGCGATTTCGTTCCAATTCACATTCCAAGTAATATTCGGCATGCTAATAACATTGCCGGTTGCCAAATTGAATTATCTCTTATAGTTTCCGAGATATGGACTATCGATAATTTACACCTTAGGCTCTGCTTCTAACTTGGGCCCAAATTGTAAAATGGTCTTACCTATTGGCGATTTCGTTCCAATTCACATTCCAAGTCATATTCGGCATGCTAATTACATTGCCGGTTGCCAAATTGCATTGTCTCTTATAGTTTCCGAGATATGGACTATCGATAATTTACACCTTAGGCTCTGCTTCTAACTTGGGCCCAAATTGTAAAATGGCCTTATCTATTGGCGATTTCGTTCCAATTCACATTCCAAGTAATATTCGGCATGCTAATTACATTGCCGGTTGCCAAATTGCATTATCTCTTATAGTTTCCGAGATATGGACTATCGATAATTTACACCTTAGGCTCTGCTTCTAACTTGGGCCCAAATTGTAAAATGGTCTTATCTATTGGCGATTTCGTTCCAATTCACATTCCAAGTAATATTCGGCATGCTAATTACATTGCCGGTTGCCAAATTGCATTATCTCTTATAGTTTCCGAGATATGGACTATCGATAATTTACACCATAGGCTCTGCTTCTAACTTGGGCCCAAATTGTAAAATGGTCTTATCTATTGGCGATTTCGTTCCAATTCAAATTCCAAGTAATATTCGGCATGCTAATTACATTGCCGGTTGCCAAATTGTATTATCTCTTATAGTTTCCGAGATATGGACTATCGATAATTTACACCATAGGCTCTGCTTCTAACTTGGGCCCAAATTGTAAAATGGTCTTATCCATTGGCGATTTCGTTCCAATTCACATTCCAAGTAATATTCGGCATGCTAATTACATTGCCGGTTGCCAAATTGCATTATCTCTTATAGTTTCCGAGATATGGACTATCGATAATTTACACCTTAGGCTCTGCTTCTAACTTGCTCCCAAATTGTAAAATGGTCTTATCTATTGGCGATTTCGTTCCAATTCACATTCCAAGTAATATTCGGCATGCTAATTACATTGCCGGTTGCCAAATTGCATTATCTCTTATAGTTTCCGAGATATGGACTATCGATAATTTACACCTTAGGCTCTGCTTCTAACTTGGGCCCAAATTGTAAAATGGTCTTATCTATTAGCGATTTCGTTCCAATTCACATTCCAAGTAATATTCGGCATGCTAATTACATTGCCGGTTGCCAAATTGAATTATCTCTTATAGTTTCCGAGATATGGACTATCGATAATTTACACCTTAGGCTCTGCTTCTAACTTGGGCCCAAATTGTAAAATGGTCTTACCTATTGGCGATTTCGTTCCAATTCACATTCCAAGTAATATTCGGCATGCTAATTAGATTGCCGGTTGCCAAATTGCATTATCTCTTATAGTTTCCGAGATATGGACTATCGATAATTTACACCTTAGGCTCTGCTTCTAACTTGGGCCCAAATTGTAAAATGGCCTTATCTATTGGCGATTTCGTTCCAATTCACATTCCAAGTAATATTCGGCATGCTAATTACATTGCCGGTTGCCAAATTGCATTATCACTTATAGTTTCCGAGATATGGACTATCGATAATTTACACCTTAGGCTCTGCTTCTAACTTGGGCCCAAATTGTAAAATGGTCTTATCTATTGGCGATTTCGTTCTAATTCACATTCCAAGTAATATTCGGCATGCTAATTACATTGCCGGTTGCCAAATTGCATTATCTCTTATAGTTTCCGAGATATGGACTATCGATAATTTACACCTTAGGCTCTGCTTCTAACTTGGGCCCAAATTGTAAAATGGTCTTATCTATTGGCGATTTCGTTCCAATTCACATTCCAAGTAATATTCGGCATGCTAATTACATTGCCGGTTGCCAAATTGCATTATCTCTTATAGTTTCCGAGATATGGACTATCGATAATTTACACCTTAGGCTCTGCTTCTAACTTGGGCCCAAATTGTAAAATGGTCTTATCTATTGGCGATTTCGTTCCAATTCACACTACAAGTAATATTCGGCATGCTAATTACATTGCCGGTTGCGAAATTGCATTATCTCTTATAGTTTCCGAGATATGGACTATCGATAATTTACACCTTAGGCTCTGCTTCTAACTTGGGCCCAAATTGTAAAATGGTCTTATCTATTGGCGATTTCGTTCCAATTCACATTCCAAGTAATATTCGGCATGCCAATTACATTGCCGGTTGCCAAATTGCATTATCTCTTATAGTTTCCGAGATATGGACTATCGATAATTTACACCTTAGGCTCTGCTTCTAACTTGGGCACAAATTGTAAAATGGTCTTATCTATTGGCGATTTCGTTCCAATTCACATTCCAAGTAATATTCGGCATGCTAATTACATTGCCGGTTGCCAAATTGCATTATCTCTTATAGTTTCCGAGATATGGACTATCGATAATTTACACCTTAGGCTCTGCTTCTAACTTGGGCCCAAATTGTAAAATGGTCTTCTCTATTGGCGATTTCGTTCCAATTCACATTCCAAGTAATATTCGGCATGCTAATTACATTGCCGGTTGCCAAATTGCATTATCTCTTATAGTTTCCGAGATATGGACTATCCATAAGTTACACCTTAGGCTCTGCTTCTAACTTGGGCCCAAATTGTAAAATGGTCTTCTCTATTGGCGATTTCGTTCCAATTCACATTCCAAGTAATATTCGGCATGCTAATTACATTGCCGGTTGCCAAATTGCATTATCTCTTATAGTTTCCGAGATATGGACTATCCATAAGTTACACCTTAGGCTCTGCTTCTAACTTGGGCCCAAATTGTAAAATGGTCTTACCTATTGGCGATTTCGTTCCAATTCACATTCCAAGTAATATTCGGCATGCTAATTACATTGCCGGTTGCCAAATTGCATTATCTCTTATAGTTTCCGAGATATGGACTATCGATAATTTACACCTTAGGCTCTGCTTCTAACTTGAGCCCAAATTGTAAAATGGCCTTATCTATTGGCGATTTCGTTCCAATTCACATTCCAAGTAATATTCGGCATGCTAATTACATTGCCGGTTGCCAAATTGCATTATCTCTTATAGTTTCCGAGATATGGACTATCGATAATTTACACCTTAGGCTCTGCTTCTAACTTGGGCCCAAATTGTAAAATGGTCTTATCTATTGGCGATTTCGTTCCAATTCACATTCCAAGTAATATTCGGCATGCTAATTACATTGCCGGTTGCCAAATTGCATTATCTCTTATAGTTTCCGAGATATGGACTATCGATAATTTACACCATAGGCTCTGCTTCTAACTTGGGCCCAAATTGTAAAATGGTCTTATCTATTGGCGATTTCGTTCCAATTCAAATTCCAAGTAATATTCGGCATGCTAATTACATTGCCGGTTGCCAAATTGCATTATCTCTTATAGTTTCCGAGATATGGACTATCGATAATTTACACCATAGGCTCTGCTTCTAACTTGGGCCCAAATTGTAAAATGGTCTTATCCATTGGCGATTTCGTTCCAATTCACATTCCAAGTAATATTCGGCATGCTAATTACATTGCCGGTTGCCAAATTGCATTATCTCTTATAGTTTCCGAGACATGGACTATCGATAATTTACACCTTAGGCTGTGCTTCTAACTTGCTCCCAAATTGTAAAATGGTCTTATCTATTGGCGATTTCGTTCCAATTCACATTCCAAGTAATATTCGGCATGCTAATTACATTGCCGGTTGCCAAATTGCATTATCTCTTATAGTTTCCGAGATATGGACTATCGATAATTTACACCTTAGGCTCTGCTTCTAACTTGGGCCCAAATTGTAAAATGGTCTTATCTATTAGCGATTTCGTTCCAATTCACATTCCAAGTAATATTCGGCATGCTAATTACATTGCCGGTTGCCAAATTGAATTATCTCTTATAGTTTCCGAGATATGGACTATCGATAATTTACACCTTAGGCTCTGCTTCTAACTTGGGCCCAAATTGTAAAATGGTCTTACCTATTGGCGATTTCGTTCCAATTCACATTCCAAGTAATATTCGGCATGCTAATTAGATTGCCGGTTGCCAAATTGCATTATCTCTTATAGTTTCCGAGATATGGACTATCGATAATTTACACCTTAGGCTCTGCTTCTAACTTGGGCCCAAATTGTAAAATGGTCTTATCTATTGGCGATTTCGTTCCAATTCACATTCCAAGTAATATTCGGCATGCTAATTACATTGCCGGTTGCCAAATTGCATTATCTCTTATAGTTTCCGAGATATGGACTATCGATAATTTACACCTTAGGCTCTGCTTCTAACTTGGGCCCAAATTGTAAAATGGTCTTATCTATTGGCGATTTCGTTCTAATTCACATTCCAAGTAATATTCGGCATGCTAATTACATTGCCGGTTGCCAAATTGCATTATCTCTTATAGTTTCCGAGATATGGACTATCGATAATTTACACCTTAGGCTCTGCTTCTAACTTGGGCCCAAATTGTAAAATGGTCTTATCTATTGGCGATTTCGTTCCAATTCACATTCCAAGTAATATTCGGCATGCTAATTACATTGCCGGTTGCCAAATTGCATTATCTCTTATAGTTTCCGAGATATGGACTATCGATAATTTACACCTTAGGCTCTGCTTCTAACTTGGGCCCAAATTGTAAAATGGTCTTATCTATTGGCGATTTCGTTCCAATTCACACTACAAGTAATATTCGGCATGCTAATTACATTGCCGGTTGCGAAATTGCATTATCTCTTATAGTTTCCGAGATATGGACTATCGATAATTTACACCTTAGGCTCTGCTTCTAACTTGGGCCCAAATTGTAAAATGGTCTTATCTATTGGCGATTTCGTTCCAATTCACATTCCAAGTAATATTCGGCATGCTAATTACATTGCCGGTTGCCAAATTGCATTATCTCTTATAGTTTCCGAGATATGGACTATCGATAATTTACACCATAGGCTCTGCTTCTAACTTGGGCCCAAATTGTAAAATGGTCTTATCTATTGGCGATTTCGTTCCAATTCAAATTCCAAGTAATATTCGGCATGCTAATTACATTGCCGGTTGCCAAATTGCATTATCTCTTATAGTTTCCGAGATATGGACTATCGATAATTTACACCATAGGCTCTGCTTCTAACTTGGGCCCAAATTGTAAAATGGTCTTATCCATTGGCGATTTCGTTCCAATTCACATTCCAAGTAATATTCGGCATGCTAATTACATTGCCGGTTGCCAAATTGCATTATCTCTTATAGTTTCCGAGATATGGACTATCGATAATTTACACCTTAGGCTCTGCTTCTAACTTGCTCCCAAATTGTAAAATGGTCTTATCTATTGGCGATTTCGTTCCAATTCACATTCCAAGTAATATTCGGCATGCTAATTACATTGCCGGTTGCCAAATTGCATTATCTCTTATAGTTTCCGAGATATGGACTATCGATAATTTACACCTTAGGCTCTGCTTCTAACTTGGGCCCAAATTGTAAAATGGTCTTATCTATTAGCGATTTCGTTCCAATTCACATTCCAAGTAATATTCGGCATGCTAATTACATTGCCGGTTGCCAAATTGAATTATCTCTTATAGTTTCCGAGATATGGACTATCGATAATTTACACCTTAGGCTATGCTTCTAACTTGGGCCCAAATTGTAAAATGGTCTTACCTATTGGCGATTTCGTTCCAATTCACATTCCAAGTAATATTCGGCATGCTAATTAGATTGCCGGTTGCCAAATTGCATTATCTCTTATAGTTTCCGAGATATGGACTATCGATAATTTACACCTTAGGCTCTGCTTCTAACTTGGGCCCAAATTGTAAAATGGTCTTATCTATTGGCGATTTCGTTCCAATTCACATTCCAAGTAATATTCGGCATGCTAATTACATTGCCGGTTGCCAAATTGCATTATCTCTTATAGTTTCCGAGATATGGACTATCGATAATTTACACCTTAGGCTCTGCTTCTAACTTGCTCCCAAATTGTAAAATGGTCTTATCTATTGGCGATTTCGTTCCAATTCACATTCCAAGTAATATTCGGCATGCTAATTACATTGCCGGTTGCCAAATTGCATTATCTCTTATAGTTTCCGAGATATGGACTATCGATAATTTACACCTTAGGCTCTGCTTCTAACTTGGGCCCAAATTGTAAAATGGTCTTATCTATTAGCGATTTCGTTCCAATTCACATTCCAAGTAATATTCGGCATGCTAATTACATTGCCGGTTGCCAAATTGAATTATCTCTTATAGTTTCCGAGATATGGACTATCGATAATTTACACCTTAGGCTCTGCTTCTAACTTGGGCCCAAATTGTAAAATGGTCTTACCTATTGGCGATTTCGTTCCAATTCACATTCCAAGTAATATTCGGCATGCTAATTAGATTGCCGGTTGCCAAATTGCATTATCTCTTATAGTTTCCGAGATATGGACTATCGATAATTTACACCTTAGGCTCTGCTTCTAACTTGGGCCCAAATTGTAAAATGGTCTTATCTATTGGCGATTTCGTTCCAATTCACATTCCAAGTAATATTCGGCATGCTAATTACATTGCCGGTTGCCAAATTGCATTATCTCTTATAGTTTCCGAGATATGGACTATCGATAATTTACACCTTAGGCTCTGCTTCTAACTTGGGCCCAAATTGTAAAATGGTCTTATCTATTGGCGATTTCGTTCTAATTCACATTCCAAGTAATATTCGGCATGCTAATTACATTGCCGGTTGCCAAATTGCATTATCTCTTATAGTTTCCGAGATATGGACTATCGATAATTTACACCTTAGGCTCTGCTTCTAACTTGGGCCCAAATTGTAAAATGGTCTTATCTATTGGCGATTTCGTTCCAATTCACATTCCAAGTAATATTCGGCATGCTAATTACATTGCCGGTTGCCAAATTGCATTATCTCTTATAGTTTCCGAGATATGGACTATCGATAATTTACACCTTAGGCTCTGCTTCTAACTTGGGCCCAAATTGTAAAATGGTCTTATCTATTGGCGATTTCGTTCCAATTCACACTACAAGTAATATTCGGCATGCTAATTACATTGCCGGTTGCGAAATTGCATTATCTCTTATAGTTTCCGAGATATGGACTATCGATAATTTACACCTTAGGCTCTGCTTCTAACTTGGGCCCAAATTGTAAAATGGTCTTATCTATTGGCGATTTCGTTCCAATTCACATTCCAAGTAATATTCGGCATGCTAATTACATTGCCGGTTGCCAAATTGCATTATCTCTTATAGTTTCCGAGATATGGACTATCGATAATTTACACCATAGGCTCTGCTTCTAACTTGGGCCCAAATTGTAAAATGGTCTTATCTATTGGCGATTTCGTTCCAATTCAAATTCCAAGTAATATTCGGCATGCTAATTACATTGCCGGTTGCCAAATTGCATTATCTCTTATAGTTTCCGAGATATGGACTATCGATAATTTACACCATAGGCTCTGCTTCTAACTTGGGCCCAAATTGTAAAATGGTCTTATCCATTGGCGATTTCGTTCCAATTCACATTCCAAGTAATATTCGGCATGCTAATTACATTGCCGGTTGCCAAATTGCATTATCTCTTATAGTTTCCGAGATATGGACTATCGATAATTTACACCTTAGGCTCTGCTTCTAACTTGCTCCCAAATTGTAAAATGGTCTTATCTATTGGCGATTTCGTTCCAATTCACATTCCAAGTAATATTCGGCATGCTAATTACATTGCCGGTTGCCAAATTGCATTATCTCTTATAGTTTCCGAGATATGGACTATCGATAATTTACACCTTAGGCTCTGCTTCTAACTTGGGCCCAAATTGTAAAATGGTCTTATCTATTAGCGATTTCGTTCCAATTCACATTCCAAGTAATATTCGGCATGCTAATTACATTGCCGGTTGCCAAATTGAATTATCTCTTATAGTTTCCGAGATATGGACTATCGATAATTTACACCTTAGGCTCTGCTTCTAACTTGGGCCCAAATTGTAAAATGGTCTTACCTATTGGCGATTTCGTTCCAATTCACATTCCAAGTAATATTCGGCATGCTAATTAGATTGCCGGTTGCCAAATTGCATTATCTCTTATAGTTTCCGAGATATGGACTATCGATAATTTACACCTTAGGCTCTGCTTCTAACTTGGGCCCAAATTGTAAAATGGTCTTATCTATTGGCGATTTCGTTCCAATTCACATTCCAAGTAATATTCGGCATGCTAATTACATTGCCGGTTGCCAAATTGCATTATCTCTTATAGTTTCCGAGATATGGACTATCGATAATTTACACCTTAGGCTCTGCTTCTAACTTGGGCCCAAATTGTAAAATGGTCTTATCTATTGGCGATTTCGTTCTAATTCACATTCCAAGTAATATTCGGCATGCTAATTACATTGCCGGTTGCCAAATTGCATTATCTCTTATAGTTTCCGAGATATGGACTATCGATAATTTACACCTTAGGCTCTGCTTCTAACTTGGGCCCAAATTGTAAAATGGTCTTATCTATTGGCGATTTCGTTCCAATTCACATTCCAAGTAATATTCGGCATGCTAATTACATTGCCGGTTGCCAAATTGCATTATCTCTTATAGTTTCCGAGATATGGACTATCGATAATTTACACCTTAGGCTCTGCTTCTAACTTGGGCCCAAATTGTAAAATGGTTTTATCTATTGGCGATTTCGTTCCAATTCACACTACAAGTAATATTCGGCATGCTAATTACATTGCCGGTTGCGAAATTGCATTATCTCTTATAGTTTCCGAGATATGGACTATCGATAATTTACACCTTAGGCTCTGCTTCTAACTTGGGCCCAAATTGTAAAATGGTCTTATCTATTGGCGATTTCGTTCCAATTCACATTCCAAGTAATATTCGGCATGCTAATTACATTGCCGGTTGCCAAATTGCATTATCTCTTATAGTTTCCGAGATATGGACTATCGATAATTTACACCTTAGGCTCTGCTTCTAACTTGGGCCCAAATTGTAAAATGGTCTTATCTATTATCGATTTCGTTCCAATTCACATTCCAAGTAATATTCGGCATGCTAATTACATTGCCGGTTGCCAAATTGCATTATCTCTTATAGTTTCCGAGATATGGACTATCGATAATTTACACCTTAGGCTCTGCTTCTAACTTGGGCCCAAATTGTAAAATGGTCTTATCTATTGGCGATTTCGTCCCAATTCACATTCCAAGTGATATTCGGCATGCTAATTACATTGCCGGTTGCGAAATTGCATTATCTCTTATAGTTTCCGAGATATGGACTATCAATAATTTACACCTTAGGCTCTGCTTCTAACTTGGGCCCAAATTGTAAAATGGTCTTATCTATTGGCGATTTCGTTCCAATTCACATTCCAAGTAATATTCGACATGCTAATTACATTGCCGGTTGCCAAATTGCATTATCTCTTATAGTTTCCGAGATATGGACTATCGATAATTTACACCTTAGGCTCTGCTTCTAACTTGGGCCCAAATTGTAAAATGGTCTTATCTATTGGCGATTTCGTTCCAATTCACATTCCAAGTAATATTCAGCATGCTAATTACATTGCCGGTTGCCAAATTGCATTATCTCTTATAGTTTCCGAGATATGGACTATCGATAATTTACACCTTAGGCTCTGCTTCTAACTTGGGCCCAAATTGTAAAATGGTCTTATCTATTGGCGATTTCGTTCCAATTCACATTCCAAGTAATATTCGGCATGCTAATTACATTGCCGGTTGCCAAATTGCATTATCTCTTATAGTTTCCGAGATATGGACTATCGATAATTTACACCATAGTCTCTGCTTCTAACTTGGGCCCAAATTGTAAAATGGTCTTATCTATTGGCGATTTCGTTCCAATTCACATTCCAAGTAATATTCGGCATGCTAATTATATTGCCGGTTGCCAAATTGCATTATCTCTTATAGTTTCCGAGATATGGACTATCGATAATTTACACCTTAGGCTCTGCTTCTAACTTGCTCCCAAATTGTAAAATGGTCTTATCTATTGGCGATTTCGTTCCAATTCACATTCCAAGTAATATTCGGCATGCTAATTACATTGCCGGTTGCCAAATTGCATTATCTCTTATAGTTTCCGAGATATGGACTATCGATAATTTACACCTTAGGCTCTGCTTCTAACTTGGGCCCAAATTGTAAAATGGTCTTATCTATTGGCGATTTCGTTCCAATTCACATTCCAAGTAATATTCGGCATGCTAATTACATTGCCGGTTGCCAAATTGCATTATCTCTTATAGTTTCCGAGATATGGACTATCGATAATTTACACCTTAGGCTCTGCTTCTAACTTGGGCCCAAATTGTAAAATGGTCTTATCTATTGGCGATTTCGTTCCAATTCACATTCCAAGTAATATTCGGCATGCTAATTACATTGCCGGTTGCCAAATTGCATTATCTCTTATAGTTTCCGAGATATGGACTATCGATAATTTACACCTTAGGCTCTGCTTCTAACTTGGGCCCAAATTGTAAAATGGTCTTATCTATTGGCGATTTCGTTCCAACTCACATTCCAAGTAATATTCGGCATGCTAATTACATTGCCGGTTGCCAAATTGCATTATCTCTTATAGTTTCCGAGATATGGACTATCGATAATTTACACCTTAGGCTCTGCTTCTAACTTGGGCCCAAATTGTAAAATGGTCTTACCTATTGGCGATTTCGTTCCAATTCACACTCCAAGTAATATTCGGCATGCTAATTACATTGCCGGTTGCGAAATTGCATTATCTCTTATAGTTTCCGAGATATGGACTATCAATAATTTACACCTTAGGCTCTGCTTCTAACTTGGGCCCAAATTGTAAAATGGTCTTATCTATTGGCGATTTCGTTCCAATTCACATTCCAAGTAATATTTGGCATGCTAATTACATTGCCCGTTGCCAAATTGCATTATCTCTTATAGTTTCCGAGATATGGACTATCGATAATTTACACCTTAGGCTCTGCTTCTAACTTGGGCCCAAATTGTAAAATGGTCTTATCTATTGACGATTTCGTTCCAATTCACACTCCAAGTAATATTCGGCATGCTAATTACATTGCCGGTTGCGAAATTGTATTATCTCTTATAGTTTCCGAGATATGTACTATCAATTATTTACACCTTAGGCTCTGCTTCTAACTTGGGCCCAAATTGTAAAATGGTCTTATCTATTGGCGATTTCGTTCCAATTCACATTCCAAGTAATATTCGGCATGCTAATTACATTGCCGGTTGCCAAATTGCATTATCTCTTATAGTTTCCGAGATATGGACTATCGATAATTTACACCTTAGGCTCTGCTTCTAACTTGGGCCCAAATTGTAAAATGGTCTTATCTATTGGCGATTTCGTCCCAATTCACATTCCAAGTGATATTCGGCATGCTAATTACATTGCCGGTTGCGAAATTGCATTATCTCTTATAGTTTCCGAGATATGGACTATCAATAATTTACACCTTAGGCTCTGCTTCTAACTTGGGCCCAAATTGTAAAATGGTCTTATCTAGTGGCGATTTCGTTCCAATTCACATTCCAAGTAAAATTCGGCATGCTAATTACATTGCCGGTTGCCAAATTGCATTATCTCTTATAGTTTCCGAGATATGGACTATCGATAATTTACACCTTAGGCTCTGCTTCTAACTTGGGCCCAAATTGTAAAATGGTCTTATCTATTGGCGATTTCGTCCCAATTCACATTCCAAGTGATATTCGGCATGCTAATTACATTGCCGGTTACCAAATTGCATTATCTCTTATAGTTTCCGAGATATGGACTATCGATAATTTACACCTTAGGCTCTACTTCTAACTTGGGCCCAAATTGTAAAATGGTCTTATCTATTGGCGATTTCGTTCCAATTCACATTCCAAGTAATATTCGGCATGCTAATTACATTGCCGGTTGCCAAATTGCATTATCTCTTATAGTTTCCGAGATATGGACTATCGATAATTTACACCTTAGGCTCTGCTTCTAACTTGGGCCCAAATTGTAAAATGGTCTTATCTATTGGCGATTTCGTCCCAATTCACATTCCAAGTGATATTCGGCATGCTAATTACATTGCCGGTTGCGAAATTGCATTATCTCTTATAGTTTCCGAGATATGGACTATCAATAATTTACACCTTAGGCTCTGCTTCTAACTTGGGCCCAAATTGTAAAATGGTCTTATCTATTGGCGATTTCGTTCCAATTCACATTCCAAGTAATATTCGGCATGCTAATTACATTGCCGGTTGCCAAATTGAATTATCTCTTATAGTTTCCGAGATATGGACTATCGATAATTTACACCATAGGCTCTGCTTCTAACTTGGGCCCAAATTGTAAAATGGTCTTATCTATTGGCGATTTCGTTCCAATTCAAATTCCAAGTAATATTCGGCATGCTAATTACATTGCCGGGTGCCAAATTGCATTATCTCTTATAGTTTCCGAGATATGGACTATCGATAATTTACACCTTAGGCTCTGCTTCTAACTTGCTCCCAAATTGTAAAATGGTCTTATCTATTGGCGATTTCGTTCCAATTCACATTCCAAGTAATATTCGGCATGCTAATTACATTGCCGGTTGCCAAATTGCATTATCTCTTATAGTTTCCGAGATATGGGCTATCGATAATTTACACCTTAGGCTCTGCTTCTAACTTGGGCCCAAATTGTAAAATGGTCTTATCTATTGGCGATTTCGTTCCAATTCACATTCCAAGTAATATTCGGCATGCTAATTACATTGCCGGTTGCCAAATTGCATTATCTCTTATAGTTTCCGTGATATGGACTATCGATAATTTACACCTTAGGCTCTGCTTCTAACTTGGGCCCAAATTGTAAAATGGTCTTATCTATTGGCGATTTCGTTCCAATTCACATTCCAAGTAATATTCGGCATGCTAATTACATTGCCGGTTGCCAAATTGCATTATCTCTTATAGTTTCCGAGATATGGACTATCGATAATTTACACCATAGGCTCTGCTTCTAACTTGGGCCCAAATTGTAAAATGGTCTTATCTATTGGCGATTTCGTTCCAATTCACAATCCAAGTAATATTCGGCATGCTAATTACATTGCCGGTTGCCAAATTGCATTATCTCTTATAGTTTCCGAGATATGGACTATCGATAATTTACACCTTAGGCTCTGCTTCTAACTTGCTCCCAAATTGTAAAATGGTCTTATCTATTGGCGATTTCGATCCAATTCACATTCCAAGTAATATTCGGCATGCTAATTACATTGCCTGTTGCCAAATTGCATTATCTCTTATAGTTTCCGAGATATGGACTATCGATAATTTACACCTTAGGCTCTGCTTCTAACTTGGGCCCAAATTGTAAAATGGCCTTATCTATTGGCGATTTCGTTCCAATTCACATTCCAAGTAATATTCGGCATGCTAATTACATTGCCGGTTGCCAAATTGCATTATCTCTTATAGTTTCCGAGATATGGACTATCGATAATTTACACCTTAGGCTCTGCTTCTAACTTGGGCCCAAATTGTAAAATGGTCTTATCTATTGGCGATTTCGTTCCAATTCACATTCCAAGTAATATTCGGCATGCTAATTACATTGCCGGTTGCCAAATTGCATTATCTCTTATAGTTTCCGAGATATGGACTATCGATAATTTACACCATAGTCTCTGCTTCTAACTTGGGCCCAAATTGTAAAATGGTCTTATCTATTGGCGATTTCGTTCCAATTCACATTCCAAGTAATATTCGGCATGCTAATTACATTGCCGGTTGCCAAATTGCATTATCTCTTATAGTTTCCGAGATATGGACTATCGATAATTTACACCTTAGGCTCTGCTTCTAACTTGGGCCCAAATTGTAAAATGGTCTTATCTATTGGCGATTTCGTTCCAATTCACATTCCAAGTAATATTCGGCATGCTAATTACATTGCCGGTTGCCAAATTGCATTATCTCTTATAGTTTCCGAGATATGGACTATCAATAATTTACACCTTAGGCTCTGCTTCTAACTTGGGCCCAAATTGTAAAATGGTCTTATCTATTGGCGATTTCGTTCCAACTCACATTCCAAGTAATATTCGGCATGCTAATTACATTGCCGGTTGCCAAATTGCATTATCTCTTATAGTTTCCGAGATATGGACTATCGATAATTTACACCTTAGGCTCTGCTTCTAACTTGGGCCCAAATTGTAAAATGGTCTTACCTATTGGCGATTTCGTTCCAATTCACACTCCAAGTAATATTCGGCATGCTAATTACATTGCCGGTTGCGAAATTGCATTATCTCTTATAGTTTCCGAGATATGGACTATCAATAATTTACACCTTAGGCTCTGCTTCTAACTTGGGCCCAAATTGTAAAATGGTCTTATCTATTGGCGATTTCGTTCCAATTCACATTCCAAGTAATATTCGGCATGCTAGTTACATTGCCCGTTGCCAAATTGCATTATCTCTTATAGTTTCCGAGATATGGACTATCGATAATTTACACCTTAGGCTCTGCTTCTAACTTGGGCCCAAATTGTAAAATGGTCTTATCTATTGGCGATTTCGTTCCAATTCACACTACAAGTAATATTCGGCATGCTAATTACATTGCCGGTTGCGAAATTGCATTATCTCTTATAGTTTCCGAGATATGGACTATCGATAATTTACACCTTAGGCTCTGCTTCTAACTTGGGCCCAAATTGTAAAATGGTCTTATCTATTGGCGATTTCGTTCCAATTCACATTCCAAGTAATATTCGGCATGCTAATTACATTGCCGGTTGCCAAATTGCATTATCTCTTATAGTTTCCGAGATATGGACTATCGATAATTTACACCATAGGCTCTGCTTCTAACTTGGGCCCAAATTGTAAAATGGTCTTATCTATTGGCGATTTCGTTCCAATTCAAATTCCAAGTAATATTCGGCATGCTAATTACATTGCCGGTTGCCAAATTGCATTATCTCTTATAGTTTCCGAGATATGGACTATCGATAATTTACACCATAGGCTCTGCTTCTAACTTGGGCCCAAATTGTAAAATGGTCTTATCCATTGGCGATTTCGTTCCAATTCACATTCCAAGTAATATTCGGCATGCTAATTACATTGCCGGTTGCCAAATTGCATTATCTCTTATAGTTTCCGAGATATGGACTATCGATAATTTACACCTTAGGCTCTGCTTCTAACTTGCTCCCAAATTGTAAAATGGTCTTATCTATTGGCGATTTCGTTCCAATTCACATTCCAAGTAATATTCGGCATGCTAATTACATTGCCGGTTGCCAAATTGCATTATCTCTTATAGTTTCCGAGATATGGACTATCGATAATTTACACCTTAGGCTCTGCTTCTAACTTGGGCCCAAATTGTAAAATGGTCTTATCTATTAGCGATTTCGTTCCAATTCACATTCCAAGTAATATTCGGCATGCTAATTACATTGCCGGTTGCCAAATTGAATTATCTTTTATAGTTTCCGAGATATGGACTATCGATAATTTACACCTTAGGCTCTGCTTCTAACTTGGGCCCAAATTGTAAAATGGTCTTACCTATTGGCGATTTCGTTCCAATTCACATTCCAAGTAATATTCGGCATGCTAATTAGATTGCCGGTTGCCAAATTGCATTATCTCTTATAGTTTCCGAGATATGGACTATCGATAATTTACACCTTAGGCTCTGCTTCTAACTTGGGCCCAAATTGTAAAATGGTCTTATCTATTGGCGATTTCGTTCCAATTCACATTCCAAGTAATATTCGGCATGCTAATTACATTGCCGGTTGCCAAATTGCATTATCTCTTATAGTTTCCGAGATATGGACTATCGATAATTTACACCTTAGGCTCTGCTTCTAACTTGGGCCCAAATTGTAAAATGGTCTTATCTATTGGCGATTTCGTTCTAATTCACATTCCAAGTAATATTCGGCATGCTAATTACATTGCCGGTTGCCAAATTGCATTATCTGTTATAGTTTCCGAGATATGGACTATCGATAATTTACACCTTAGGCTCTGCTTCTAACTTGGGCCCAAATTGTAAAATGGTCTTATCTATTGGCGATTTCGTTCCAATTCACATTCCAAGTAATATTCGGCATGCTAATTACATTGCCGGTTGCCAAATTGCATTATCTCTTATAGTTTCCGAGATATGGACTATCGATAATTTACACCTTAGGCTCTGCTTCTAACTTGGGCCCAAATTGTAAAATGGTCTTATCTATTGGCGATTTCGTTCCAATTCACACTACAAGTAATATTCGGCATGCTAATTACATTGCCGGTTGCGAAATTGCATTATCTCTTATAGTTTCCGAGATATGGACTATCGATAATTTACACCTTAGGCTCTGCTTCTAACTTGGGCCCAAATTGTAAAATGGTCTTATCTATTGGCGATTTCGTTCCAATTCACATTCCAAGTAATATTCGGCATGCTAATTACATTGCCGGTTGCCAAATTGCATTATCTCTTATAGTTTCCGAGATATGGACTATCGATAATTTACACCTTAGGCTCTGCTTCTAACTTGGGCCCAAATTGTAAAATGGTCTTATCTATTGGCGATTTCGTTCTAATTCACATTCCAAGTAATATTCGGCATGCTAATTACATTGCCGGTTGCCAAATTGCATTATCTGTTATAGTTTCCGAGATATGGACTATCGATAATTTACACCTTAGGCTCTGCTTCTAACTTGGGCCCAAATTGTAAAATGGTCTTATCTATTGGCGATTTCGTTCCAATTCACATTCCAAGTAATATTCGGCATGCTAATTACATTGCCGGTTGCCAAATTGCATTATCTCTTATAGTTTCCGAGATATGGACTATCGATAATTTACACCTTAGGCTCTGCTTCTAACTTGGGCCCAAATTGTAAAATGGTCTTATCTATTGGCGATTTCGTTCCAATTCACACTACAAGTAATATTCGGCATGCTAATTACATTGCCGGTTGCGAAATTGCATTATCTCTTATAGTTTCCGAGATATGGACTATTGATAATTTACACCTTAGGCTCTGCTTCTAACTTGGGCCCAAATTGTAAAATGGTCTTATCTATTGGCGATTTCGTTCCAATTCACATTCCAAGTAATATTCGGCATGCTAATTACATTGCCGGTTGCCAAATTGCATTATCTCTTATAGTTTCCGAGATATGGACTATCGATAATTTACACCTTAGGCTCTGCTTCTAACTTGGGCCCAAATTGTAAAATGGTCTTATCTATTGGCGATTTCGTTCCAATTCACACTACAAGTAATATTCGGCATGCTAATTACATTGCCGGTTGCGAAATTGCATTATCTCTTATAGTTTCCGAGATATGGACTATCAATAATTTACACCTTAGGCTCTGCTTCTAACTTGGGCCCAAATTGTAAAATGGTCTTATCTATTATCGATTTCGTTCCAATTCACATTCCAAGTAATATTCGGCATGCTAATTACATTGCCGGTTGCCAAATTGCATTATCTCTTATAGTTTCCGAGATATGGACTATCGATAATTTACACCTTAGGCTCTGCTTCTAACTTGGGCCCAAATTGTAAAATGGTCTTATCTATTGGCGATTTCGTCCCAATTCACATTCCAAGTGATATTCGGCATGCTAATTACATTGCCGGTTGCGAAATTGCATTATCTCTTATAGTTTCCGAGATATGGACTATCAATAATTTACACCTTAGGCTCTGCTTCTAACTTGGGCCCAAATTGTAAAATGGTCTTATCTATTGGCGATTTCGTTCCAATTCACATTCCAAGTAATATTCGACATGCTAATTACATTGCCGGTTGCCAAATTGCATTATCTCTTATAGTTTCCGAGATATGGACTATCGATAATTTACACCTTAGGCTCTGCTTCTAACTTGGGCCCAAATTGTAAAATGGTCTTATCTATTGGCGATTTCGTTCCAATTCACATTCCAAGTAATATTCGACATGCTAATTACATTGCCGGTTGCCAAATTGCATTATCTCTTATAGTTTCCGAGATATGGACTATCGATAATTTACACCTTAGGCTCTGCTTCTAACTTGGGCCCAAATTGTAAAATGGTCTTATCTATTGGCGATTTCGTTCCAATTCACATTCCAAGTAATATTCGGCATGCTAATTACATTGCCGGTTGCCAAATTGCATTATCTCTTATAGTTTCCGAGATATGGACTATCGATAATTTACACCATAGTCTCTGCTTCTAACTTGGGCCCAAATTGTAAAATGGTCTTATCTATTGGCGATTTCGTTCCAATTCACATTCCAAGTAATATTCGGCATGCTAATTATATTGCCGGTTGCCAAATTGCATTATCTCTTATAGTTTCCGAGATATGGACTATCGATAATTTACACCTTAGGCTCTGCTTCTAACTTGCTCCCAAATTGTAAAATGGTCTTATCTATTGGCGATTTCGTTCCAATTCACATTCCAAGTAATATTCGGCATGCTAATTACATTGCCGGTTGCCAAATTGCATTATCTCTTATAGTTTCCGAGATATGGACTATCGATAATTTACACCTTAGGCTCTGCTTCTAACTTGGGCCCAAATTGTAAAATGGTCTTATCTATTGGCGATTTCGTTCCAATTCACATTCCAAGTAATATTCGGCATGCTAATTACATTGCCGGTTGCCAAATTGCATTATCTCTTATAGTTTCCGAGATATGGACTATCGATAATTTACACCTTAGGCTCTGCTTCTAACTTGGGCCCAAATTGTAAAATGGTCTTATCTATTGGCGATTTCGTTCCAATTCACATTCCAAGTAATATTCGGCATGCTAATTACATTGCCGGTTGCCAAATTGCATTATCTCTTATAGTTTCCGAGATATGGACTATCGATAATTTACACCTTAGGCTCTGCTTCTAACTTGGGCCCAAATTGTAAAATGGTCTTATCTATTGGCGATTTCGTTCCAACTCACATTCCAAGTAATATTCGGCATGCTAATTACATTGCCGGTTGCCAAATTGCATTATCTCTTATAGTTTCCGAGATATGGACTATCGATAATTTACACCTTAGGCTCTGCTTCTAACTTGGGCCCAAATTGTAAAATGGTCTTACCTATTGGCGATTTCGTTCCAATTCACACTCCAAGTAATATTCGGCATGCTAATTACATTGCCGGTTGCGAAATTGCATTATCTCTTATAGTTTCCGAGATATGGACTATCGATAATTTACACCTTAGGCTCTGCTTCTAACTTGGGCCCAAATTGTAAAATGGTCTTATCTATTGGCGATTTCGTCCCAATTCACATTCCAAGTGATATTCGGCATGCTAATTACATTGCCGGTTGCCAAATTGCATTATCTCTTATAGTTTCCGAGATATGGACTATCGATAATTTACACCTTAGGCTCTGCTTCTAACTTGGGCCCAAATTGTAAAATGGTCTTATCTATTGGCGATTTCGTCCCAATTCACATTCCAAGTGATATTCGGCATGCTAATTACATTGCCGGTTGCGAAATTGCATTATCTCTTATAGTATCCGAGATATGGACTATCAATAATTTACACCTTAGGCTCTGCTTCTAACTTGGGCCCAAATTGTAAAATGGTCTTATCTAGTGGCGATTTCGTTCCAATTCACATTCCAAGTAAAATTCGGCATGCTAATTACATTGCCGGTTGCCAAATTGCATTATCTCTTATAGTTTCCGAGATATGGACTATCGATAATTTACACCTTAGGCTCTGCTTCTAACTTGGGCCCAAATTGTAAAATGGTCTTATCTATTGGCGATTTCGTCCCAATTCACATTCCAAGTGATATTCGGCATGCTAATTACATTGCCGGTTACCAAATTGCATTATCTCTTATAGTTTCCGAGATATGGACTATCGATAATTTACACCTTAGGCTCTGCTTCTAACTGGGGCCCAAATTGTAAAATGGTCTTATCTATTGGCGATTTCGTTCCAACTCACATTCCAAGTAATATTCGGCATGCTAATTACATTGCCGGTTGCCAAATTGCATTATCTCTTATAGTTTCCGAGATATGGACTATCGATAATTTACACCTTAGGCTCTGCTTCTAACTTGGACCCAAATTGTAAAATGGTCTTACCTATTGGCGATTTCGTTCCAATTCACACTCCAAGTAATATTCGGCATGCTAATTACATTGCCGGTTGCGAAATTGCATTATCTCTTATAGTTTCCGAGATATGGACTATCAATAATTTACACCTTAGGCTCTGCTTCTAACTTGGGCCCAAATTGTAAAATGGTCTTATCTATTGGCGATTTCGTTCCAATTCACATTCCAAGTAATATTCGGCATGCTAATTACATTGCCCGTTGCCAAATTGCATTATCTCTTATAGTTTCCGAGATATGGACTATCGATAATTTACACCTTAGGCTCTGCTTCTAACTTGGGCCCAAATTGTAAAATGGTCTTATCTATTGACGATTTCGTTCCAATTCACACTCCAAGTAATATTCGGCATGCTAATTACATTGCCGGTTGCGAAATTGTATTATCTCTTATAGTTTCCGAGATATGGACTATCAATAATTTACACCTTAGGCTCTGCTTCTAACTTGGGCCCAAATTGTAAAATGGTCTTATCTATTGGCGATTTCGTTCCAATTCACATTCCAAGTAATATTCGGCATGCTAATTACATTGCCGGTTGCCAAATTGCATTATCTCTTATAGTTTCCGAGATATGGACTATCGATAATTTACACCTTAGGCTCTGCTTCTAACTTGGGCCCAAATTGTAAAATGGTCTTATCTATTGGCGATTTCGTCCCAATTCACATTCCAAGTGATATTCGGCATGCTAATTACATTGCCGGTTGCGAAATTGCATTATCTCTTATAGTATCCGAGATATGGACTATCAATAATTTACACCTTAGGCTCTGCTTCTAACTTGGGCCCAAATTGTAAAATGGTCTTATCTAGTGGCGATTTCGTTCCAATTCACATTCCAAGTAAAATTCGGCATGCTAATTACATTGCCGGTTGCCAAATTGCATTATCTCTTATAGTTTCCGAGATATGGACTATCGATAATTTACACCTTAGGCTCTGCTTCTAACTTGGGCCCAAATTGTAAAATGGTCTTATCTATTGGCGATTTCGTCCCAATTCACATTCCAAGTGATATTCGGCATGCTAATTACATTGCCGGTTACCAAATTGCATTATCTCTTATAGTTTCCGAGATATGGACTATCGATAATTTACACCTTAGGCTCTACTTCTAACTTGGGCCCAAATTGTAAAATGGTCTTATCTATTGGCGATTTCGTTCCAATTCACATTCCAAGTAATATTCGGCATGCTAATTACATTGCCGGTTGCCAAATTGCATTATCTCTTATAGTTTCCGAGATATGGACTATCGATAATTTACACCTTAGGCTCTGCTTCTAACTTGGGCCCAAATTGTAAAATGGTCTTATCTATTGGCGATTTCGTCCCAATTCACATTCCAAGTGATATTCGGCATGCTAATTACATTGCCGGTTGCGAAATTTCATTATCTCTTATAGTTTCCGAGATATGGACTATCAATAATTTACACCTTAGGCTCTGCTTCTAACTTGGGCCCAAATTGTAAAATGGTCTTATCTATTGGCGATTTCGTTCCAATTCACATTCCAAGTAATATTCGGCATGCTAATTACATTGCCGGTTGCCAAATTGAATTATCTCTTATAGTTTCCGAGATATGGACTATCGATAATTTACACCATAGGCTCTGCTTCTAACTTGGGCCCAAATTGTAAAATGGTCTTATCTATTGGCGATTTCGTTCCAATTCAAATTCCAAGTAATATTCGGCATGCTAATTACATTGCCGGTTGCCAAATTGCATTATCTCTTATAGTTTCCGAGATATGGACTATCGATAATTTACACCTTAGGCTCTGCTTCTAACTTGCTCCCAAATTGTAAAATGGTCTTATCTATTGGCGATTTCGTTCCAATTCACATTCCAAGTAATATTCGGCATGCTAATTACATTGCCGGTTGCCAAATTGCATTATCTCTTATAGTTTCCGAGATATGGGCTATCGATAATTTACACCTTAGGCTCTGCTTCTAACTTGGGCCCAAATTGTAAAATGGTCTTATCTATTGGCGATTTCGTTCCAATTCACATTCCAAGTAATATTCGGCATGCTAATTACATTGCCGGTTGCCAAATTGCATTATCTCTTATAGTTTCCGAGATATGGACTATCGATAATTTACACCTTAGGCTCTGCTTCTAACTTGGGCCCAAATTGTAAAATGGTCTTATCTATTGGCGATTTCGTTCCAATTCACATTCCAAGTAATATTCGGCATGCTAATTACATTGCCGGTTGCCAAATTGCATTATCTCTTATAGTTTCCGAGATATGGACTATCGATAATTTACACCATAGGCTCTGCTTCTAACTTGGGCCCAAATTGTAAAATGGTCTCATCTATTGGCGATTTCGTTCCAATTCACAATCCAAGTAATATTCGGCATGCTAATTACATTGCCGGTTGCCAAATTGCATTATCTCTTATAGTTTCCGAGATATGGACTATCGATAATTTACACCTTAGGCTCTGCTTCTAACTTGCTCCCAAATTGTAAAATGGTCTTATCTATTGGCGATTTCGATCCAATTCACATTCCAAGTAATATTCGGCATGCTAATTACATTGCCTGTTGCCAAATTGCATTATCTCTTATAGTTTCCGAGATATGGACTATCGATAATTTACACCTTAGGCTCTGCTTCTAACTTGGGCCCAAATTGTAAAATGGTCTTATCTATTGGCGATTTCGTTCCAATTCACATTCCAAGTAATATTCGGCATGCTAATTACATTGCCGGTTGCCAAATTGCATTATCTCTTATAGTTTCCGAGATATGGACTATCGATAATTTACACCTTAGGCTCTGCTTCTAACTTGGGCCCAAATTGTAAAATGGTCTTATCTATTGGCGATTTCGTTCCAATTCACATTCCAAGTAATATTCGGCATGCTAATTACATTGCCGGTTGCCAAATTGCATTATCTCTTATAGTTTCCGAGATATGGACTATCGATAATTTACACCATAGTCTCTGCTTCTAACTTGGGCCCAAATTGTAAAATGGTCTTATCTATTGGCGATTTCGTTCCAATTCACATTCCAAGTAATATTCGGCATGCTAATTACATTGCCAGTTGCCAAATTGCATTATCTCTTATAGTTTCCGAGATATGGACTATCGATAATTTACACCTTAGGCTATGCTTCTAACTTGGGCCCAAATTGTAAAATGGTCTTATCTATTGGCGATTTCGTTCCAATTCACATTCCAAGTAATATTCGGCATGCTAATTACATTGCCGGTTGCCAAATTGCATTATCTCTTATAGTTTCCGAGATATGGACTATCAATAATTTACACCTTAGGCTCTGCTTCTAACTTGGGCCCAAATTGTAAAATGGTCTTATCTATTGGCGATTTCGTTCCAACTCACATTCCAAGTAATATTCGGCATGCTAATTACATTGCCGGTTGCCAAATTGCATTATCTCTTATAGTTTCCGAGATATGGACTATCGATAATTTACACCTTAGGCTCTGCTTCTAACTTGGGCCCAAATTGTAAAATGGTCTTACCTATTGGCGATTTCGTTCCAATTCACACTCCAAGTAATATTCGGCATGCTAATTACATTGCCGGTTGCGAAATTGCATTATCTCTTATAGTTTCCGAGATATGGACTATCAATAATTTACACCTTAGGCTCTGCTTCTAACTTGGGCCCAAATTGTAAAATGGTCTTATCTATTGGCGATTTCGTTCCAATTCACATTCCAAGTAATATTCGGCATGCTAGTTACATTGCCCGTTGCCAAATTGCATTATCTCTTATAGTTTCCGAGATATGGACTATCGATAATTTACACCTTAGGCTCTGCTTCTAACTTGGGCCCAAATTGTAAAATGGTCTTATCTATTGACGATTTCGTTCCAATTCACACTCCAAGTAATATTCGGCATGCTAATTACATTGCCGGTTGCGAAATTGTATTATCTCTTATAGTTTCCGAGATATGGACTATCAATAATTTACACCTTAGGCTCTGCTTCTAACTTGGGCCCAAATTGTAAAATGGTCTTATCTATTGGCGATTTCGTTCCAATTCACATTCCAAGTAATATTCGGCATGCTAATTACATTGCCGGTTGCCAAATTGCATTATCTCTTATAGTTTCCGAGATATGGACTATCGATAATTTACACCTTAGGCTCTGCTTCTAACTTGGGCCCAAATTGTAAAATGGTCTTATCTATTGGCGATTTCGTCCCAATTCACATTCCAAGTGATATTCGGCATGCTAATTACATTGCCGGTTGCGAAATTGCATTATCTCTTATAGTTTCCGAGATATGGACTATCAATAATTTACACCTTAGGCTCTGCTTCTAACTTGGGCCCAAATTGTAAAATGGTCTTATCTAGTGCCGATTTCGTTCCAATTCACATTCCAAGTAAAATTCGGCATGCTAATTACATTGCCGGTTGCCAAATTGCATTATCTCTTATAGTTTCCGAGATATGGACTATCGATAATTTACACCTTAGGCTCTGCTTCTAACTTGGGCCCAAATTGTAAAATGGTCTTATCTATTGGCGATTTCGTCCCAATTCACATTCCAAGTGATATTCGGCATGCTAATTACATTGCCGGTTGCGAAATTGCATTATCTCTTATAGTTTCCGAAATATGGACTATCAATAATTTACACCTTAGGCTCTGCTTCTAACTTGGGCCCAAATTGTAAAATGGTCTTATCTATTGGCGATTTCGTTCCAATTCACATTCCAAGTAATATTCGGCATGCTAATTACATTGCCGGTTGCCAAATTGCATTATCTCTTATAGTTTCCGAGATATGGACTATCGATAATTTACACCTTAGGCTCTGCTTCTAACTTGGGCCCAAATTGTAAAATGGTCTTATCTATTGGCGATTTCGTTCCAATTCACATTCCAAGTAATATTCGGCATGCTAATTACATTGCCGGTTGCCAAATTGCATTATCTCTAATAGTTTCCGAGATATGGACTATCGATAATTTACACCATAGGCTCTGCTTCTAACTTGGGCCCAAATTGTAAAATGGTCTTATCTATTGGCGATTTCGTTCCAATTCACATTCCAAGTAATATTCGGCATGCTAATTACATTGCCGGTTGCCAAATTGCATTATCTCTTATAGTTTCCGAGATATGGACTATCGATAATTTACACCTAGGCTCTGCTTCTAACTTGCTCCCAAATTGTAAAATGGTCTTATCTATTGGCGATTTCGATCCAATTCACATTCCAAGTTATATTCGGCATGCTAATTACATTGCCTGTTGCCAAATTGCATTATCTCTTATAGTTTCCGAGATATGGACTATCGATAATTTACACCTTAGGCTCTGCTTCTAACTTGAGCCCAAATTGTAAAATGGTCTTATCTATTGGCGATTTCGTTCCAATTCACATTCCAAGTAATATTCGGCATGCTAATTACATTGCCGGTTGCCAAATTGAATTATCTCTTATAGTTTCCGAGATATGGACTATCGATAATTTACACCTTAGGCTCTGCTTCTAACTTATGCCCAAATTGTAAAATGGTCTTATCTATTGGCGATTTCGTTCCAATTCACATTCCAAGTAATATTCGGCATGCTAATTACATTTCCGGTTGCCAAATTGCATTATCTCTTATAGTTTCCGAGATATGGACTATCGATAATTTACACCTTAGGCTCTGCTTCTAACTTGGGCCCAAATTGTAAAATGGTCTTCTCTATTGGCGATTTCGTTCCAATTCACATTCCAAGTAATATTCGGCATGCTAATTAAATTGCCGGTTGCCAAATTGCATTATCTCTTATAGTTTCCGAGATATGGACTATCGATAATTTACACCAGAGGCTCTGCTTCTAACTTGGGCCCAAATTGTAAAATGGTCTTATCTATTGGCGATTTCGTTCCAATTCACAGTCCAAGTAATATTCGGCATGCTAATTACATTGCCGGTTGCCAAATTGCATTATCTCTTATAGTTTCCGAGATATGGACTATCAATAATTTACACCTTAGGCTCTGCTTCTAACTTGGGCCCAAATTGTAAAATGGTCTTATCTATTGGCGATTTCGTTCCAATTCACATTCCAAGTAATATTCGGCATGCTAATTACATTGCCGGTTGCCAAATTGCATTATCTCTTATAGTTTCCGAGATATGGACTATCGATAATTTACACCTTAGGCTCTGCTTCTAACTTGGGCCCAAATTGTAAAATGGTCTTATCTATTGGCGATTTCGTTCCAATTCACATTCCAAGTAATATTCGGCATGCTAATTACATTGCCGGTTGCCAAATTGCATTATCTCTTATAGTTTCCGAGATATGGACTATCGATAATTTACACCTTAGGCTCTGCTTCTAACTTGGGCCCAAATTGTAAAATGGTCTTATCTATTGGCGATTTCGTTCCAATTCACATTCCAAGTAATATTCGCCATGCTAATTACATTGCCGGTTGCCAAATTGCATTATCTCTTATAGTTTCCGAGATATGGACTATCGATAATTTACACCATAGGCTCTGCTTCTAACTTGGGCCCAAATTGTAAAATGGTCTTATCTATTGGCGATTTCGTTCCAATTCACATTCCAAGTAATATTCGGCATGCTAATAACATTGCCGGTTGCCAAATTGCATTATCTCTTATAGTTTCCGAGATATGGACTATCGATAATTTACACCTTAGGCTCTGCTTCTAACTTGGGCCCAAATTGTAAAATGGTCTTATCTATTGGCGATTTCGTCCCAATTCACATTCCAAGTGATATTCGGCATGCTAATTACATTGCCGGTTGCGAAATTGCATTATCTCTTATAGTTTCCGAGATATGGACTATCGATAATTTACACCTTAGGCTCTGCTTCTAACTTGGGCCCAAATTGTAAAATGGTCTTATCTATTGGCGATTTCGTTCCAATTCACATTCCAAGTAATATTCGGCATGCTAATTACATTGCCGGTTGCCAAATTGCATTATCTCTTATAGTTTCCGAGATATGGACTATCGATAATTTACACCTTAGGCTCTGCTTCTAACTTGGGCCCAAATTGTAAAATGGTCTTATCTATTGGCGATTTCGTTCCAATTCACATTCCAAGTAATATTCGGCATACCAATTACATTGCCGGTTGCCAAATTGCATTATCTCTTATAGTTTCCGAGATATGGACTATCGATAATTTACACCATAGGCTCTGCTTCTAACTTGGGCCCAAATTGTAAAATGGTCTTATCTATTGGCGATTTCGTTCCAATTCACATTCCAAGTAATATTCGGCATGCTAATTACATTGCCGGTTGCCAAATTGCATTATCTCTTATAGTTTCCGAGATATGGACTATCGATAATTTACACCTTAGGCTCTGCTTCTAACTTGGGCCCAAATTGTAAAATGGTCTTATCTATTGGCGATTTCGTCCCAATTCACATTCCAATTGATATTCGGCATGCTAATTACATTGCCGGTTGCGAAATTGCATTATCTCTTATAGTTTCCGAGATATGGACTATCGATAATTTACACCTTAGGCTCTGCTTCTAACTTGGGCCCAAATTGTAAAATGGTCTTATCTATTGGCGATTTCGTTCCAATTCACATTCCAAGTAATATTCGGCATGCTAATTACATTGCCGGTTGCCAAATTGCATTATCTCTTATAGTTTCCGAGATATGGACTATCGATAATTTACACCTTAGGCTCTGCTTCTAACTTGGGCCCAAATTGTAAAATGGTCTTATCTATTGGCGATTTCGTTCCAATTCACATTCCAAGTAATATTCGGCATGCTAATTACATTGCCGGTTGCCAAATTGCATTATCTCTTATAGTTTCCGAGATATGGACTATCGATAATTTACACCTTAGGCTCTGCTTCTAACTTGGGCCCAAATTGTAAAATGGTCTTATCTATTGGCGATTTCGTCCCAATTCACATTCCAAGTGATATTCGGCGTGCTAATTACATTGCCCGTTGCGAAATTGCATTATCTCTTATAGTTTCCGAGATATGGACTATCAATAATTTACACCTTAGGCTCTGCTTCTAACTTGGGCCCAAATTGTAAAATGGTCTTATCTATTGGCGATTTCGTCCCAATTCACATTCCAAGTGATATTCGGCGTGCTAATTACATTGCCCGTTGCGAAATTGCATTATCTCTTATAGTTTCCGAGATATGGACTATCAATAATTTACACCTTAGGCTCTGCTTCTAACTTGGGCCCAAATTGTAAAATGGTCTTATCTATTGGCGATTTCGTTCCAATTCACATTCCAAGTAATATTCGGCATGCTAATTACATTGCCGGTTGCCAAATTGCATTATCTCTTATAGTTTCCGAGATATGGACTATCGATAATTTACACCTTAGGCTCTGCTTCTAACTTGGGCCCAAATTGTAAAATGGTCTTATCTATTGGCGATTTCGTTCCAATTCACATTCCAAGTAATATTCGGCATGCTAATTACATTGCCGGTTGCCAAATTGCATTATCTCTTATAGTTTCCGAGATATGGACTATCAATAATTTACACCTTAGGCTCTGCTTCTAACTTGGGCCCAAATTGTAAAATGGTCTTATCTATTGGCGATTTCGTTCCAATTCACATTCCAAGTAATATTCGGCATGCTAATTACATTGCCGGTTGCCAAATTGCATTATCTCTTATAGTTTCCGAGATATGGACTATCGATAATTTACACCATAGGCTCTGCTTCTAACTTGGGCCCAAATTGTAAAATGGTCTTATCTATTGGCGATTTCGTTCCAATTCACATTCCAAGTAATATTCGGCATGATAATTACATTGCCGGTTGCCAAATTGCATTATCTCTTATAGTTTCCGAGATATGGACTATCGATAATTTACACCTAGGCTCTGCTTCTAACTTGCTCCCAAATTGTAAAATGGTCTTATCTATTGGCGATTTCGATCCAATTCACATTCCAAGTAATATTCGGCATGCTAATTACATTGCCTGTTGCCAAATTGCATTATCTCTTATAGTTTCCGAGATATGGACTATCGATAATTTATACCTTAGGCTCTGCTTCTAACTTGAGCCCAAATTGTAAAATGGTCTTATCTATTGGCGATTTCGTTCCAATTCACATTCCAAGTAATATTCGGCATGCTAATTACATTGCCGGTTGCCAAATTGAATTATCTCTTATAGTTTCCGAGATATGGACTATCGATAATTTACACCTTAGGCTCTGCTTCTAACTTGGGCCCAAATTGTAAAATGGTCTTATCTATTGGCGATTTCGTTCCAATTCACATTCCAAGTAATATTCGGCATGCTAATTACATTGCCGGTTGCCAAATTGCATTATCTCTTATAGTTTCCGAGATATGGACTATCGATAATTTACACCTTAGGCTCTGCTTCTAACTTGGGCCCAAATTGTAAAATGGTCTTATCTATTGGCGATTTCGTTCCAATTCACATTCCAAGTAATATTCGGCATGCTAATTACATTGCCGGTTGCCAAATTGCATTATCTCTTATAGTTTCCGAGATATGGACTATCGATAATTTACACCTTAGGCTCTGCTTCTAACTTGGGCCCAAATTGTAAAATGGTCTTATCTATTGGCGATTTCGTTCCAATTCACATTCCAAGTAATATTCGGCATGCTAATTACATTGCCGGTTGCCAAATTGCATTATCTCTTATAGTTTCCGAGATATGGACTATCGATAATTTACACCATAGGCTCTGCTTCTAACTTGGGCCCAAATTGTAAAATGGTCTTATCTATTGGCGATTTCGTTCCAATTCACATTCCAAGTAATATTCGGCATGCTAATTACATTGCCGGTTGCCAAATTGCATTATCTCTTATAGTTTCCGAGATATGGACTATCGATAATTTACACCTAGGCTCTGCTTCTAACTTGCTCCCAAATTGTAAAATGGTCTTATCTATTGGCGATTTCGATCCAATTCACATTCCAAGTAATATTCGGCATGCTAATTACATTGCCTGTTGCCAAATTGCATTATCTCTTATAGTTTCCGAGATATGGACTATCGATAATTTACACCTTAGGCTCTGCTTCTAACTTGAGCCCAAATTGTAAAATGGTCTTATCTATTGGCGATTTCGTTCCAATTCACATTCCAAGTAATATTCGGCATGCTAATTACATTGCCGGTTGCCAAATTGAATTATCTCTTATAGTTTCCGAGATATGGACTATCGATAATTTACACCTTAGGCTCTGCTTCTAACTTGGGCCCAAATTGTAAAATGGTCTTACCTATTGGCGATTTCGTTCCAATTCACATTCCAAGTAATATTCGGCATGCTAATTACATTGCCGGTTGCCAAATTGCATTATCTCTTATAGTTTCCGAGATATGGACTATCGATAATTTACACCTTAGGCTCTGCTTCTAACTTATGCCCAAATTGTAAAATGGTCTTATCTATTGGCGATTTCGTTCCAATTCACATTCCAAGTAATATTCGGCATGCTAATTACATTGCCGGTTGCCAAATTGCATTATCTCTTATAGTTTCCGAGATATGGACTATCGATAATTTACACCTTAGGCTCTGCTTCTAACTTGGGCCCAAATTGTAAAATGGTCTTCTCTATTGGCGATTTCGTTCCAATTCACATTCCAAGTAATATTCGGCATGCTAATTACATTGCCGGTTGCCAAATTGCATTATCTCTTATAGTTTCCGAGATATGGACTATCGATAATTTACACCAGAGGCTCTGCTTCTAACTTGGGCCCAAATTGTAAAATGGTCTTATCTATTGGCGATTTCGTTCCAATTCACATTCCAAGTAATATTCGGCATGCTAATTACATTGCCGGTTGCCAAATTGCATTATCTCTTATAGTTTCCGAGATATGGACTATCAATAATTTACACCTTAGGCTCTGCTTCTAACTTGGGCCCAAATTGTAAAATGGTCTTATCTATTGGCGATTTCGTTCCAATTCACATTCCAAGTAATATTCGGCATGCTAATTACATTGCCGGTTGCCAAATTGCATTATCTCTTATAGTTTCCGAGATATGGACTATCGATAATTTACACCTTAGGCTCTGCTTCTAACTTGGGCCCAAATTGTAAAATGGTCTTATCTATTGGCGATTTCGTTCCAATTCACATTCCAAGTAATATTCGGCATGCTAATTACATTGCCGGTTGCCAAATTGCATTATCTCTTATAGTTTCCGAGATATGGACTATCGATAATTTACACCATAGGCTCTGCTTCTAACTTGGGCCCAAATTGTAAAATGGTCTTATCTATTGGCGATTTCGTTCCAATTCACATTCCAAGTAATATTCGGCATGCTAATTACATTGCCGGTTGCCAAATTGCATTATCTCTTATAGTTTCCGAGATATGGACTATCGATAATTTACACCTTAGGCTCTGTTTCTAACTTGGGCCCAAATTGTAAAATGGTTTTATCTATTGGCGATTTCGTTCCAATTCACATTCCAAGTAATATTCGGCATGCTAATTACATTGACGGTTGCCAAATTGCATTATCTCTTATAGTTTCCGAGATATGGACTATCGATAATTTACACCTTAGGCTCTGCTTCTAACTTGGGCCCAAAATGTAAAATGGTCTTATCTATTGGCGATTTCGTTCCAATTCACATTCCAAGTAATATTCGGCATGCTAATTACATTGCCGGTTGCCAAATTGCATTATCTCTTATAGTTTCCGAGATATGGACTATCGATAATTTACACCATAGGCTCTGCTTCTAACTTGGGCCCAAATTGTAAAATGGTCTTATCTATTGGCGATTTCGTTCCAATTCACATTCCAAGTAATATTCGGCATGCTAATTACATTGCCGGTTGCCAAATTGCATTATCTCTTATAGTTCCGAGATATGGACTATCGATAATTTACACCTTAGGCTCTGCTTCTAACTTGCTCCTAAATTGTAAAATGGTCTTATCTATTGGCGATTTCGTTCCAATTCACATTCCAAGTAATATTCGGCATGCTAATTACATTGCCGGTTGCCAAATTGCATTATCTCTTATAGTTTCCGAGATATGGACTATCGATAATTTACACCTTAGGCTCTGCTTCTGACTTGGGCCCAAATTGTAAAATGGTCTTATCTATTGGCGATTTCGTTCCAATTCACATTCCAAGTAATATTCGGCATGCCAATTACATTGCCGGTTGCCAAATTGCATTATCTCTTATAGTTCCGAGATATGGACTATCGATAATTTACACCTTAGGCTCTGCTTCTAACTTGCTCCTAAATTGTAAAATGGTCTTACCTATTGGCGATTTCGTTCCAATTCACATTCCAAGTGATATTCGGCATGCTAATGTCATTGCCGGTTGCCAAATTGCATTATCTCTTATAGTTTCCGAGATATGGACTATCGATAATTTACACCTTAGGCTCTGCTTCTAACTTGAGCCCAAATTGTAAAATGGTCTTATCTATTGGCGATTTCGTTCCAATTCACATTCCAAGTAATATTCGGCATGCTAATTACATTGCCGGTTGCCAAATTGAATTATCTCTTATAGTTTCCGAGATATGGACTATCGATAATTTACACCTTAGGCTCTGCTTCTAACTTGGGCCCAAATTGTAAAATGGTCTTATCTATTGGCGATTTCGTTCCAATTCACATTCCAAGTAATATTCGGCATGCTAATTACATTGCCGGTTGCCAAATTGCATTATCTCTTATAGTTTCCGAGATATGGACTATCGATAATTTACACCTTAGGCTCTGCTTCTAACTTGGGCCCAAATTGTAAAATGGTCTTATATATTGGCGATTTCGTTCCAATTCACATTTCAAGTAATATTCGGCATGCTAATTACATTGCCGGTTGCCAAATTGCATTATCTCTTATAGTTTCCGAGATATGGACTATCGATAATTTACACCTTAGGCTCTGCTTCTAACTTGGGCCCAAATTGTAAAATGGTCTTATCTATTGGCGATTTCGTTCCAATTCACATTCCAAGTAATATTCGGCATGCTAATTACATTGCCGGTTACCAAATTGCATTATCTCTTATAGTTTCCGAGATATGGACTATCGATAATTTACACCATAGGCTCTGCTTCTAACTTGGGCCCAAATTGTAAAATGGTCTTATCTATTGGCGATTTCGTTCCAATTCACATTCCAAGTAATATTCGGCATGCTAATTACATTGCCGGTTGCCAAATTCCATTATCTCTTATAGTTTCCGAGATATGGACTATCGATAATTTACACCTAGGCTCTGCTTCTAACTTGCTCCCAAATTGTAAAATGCTCTTATCTATTGGCGATTTCGATCCAATTCACATTCCAAGTAATATTCGGCATGCTAATTACATTGCCTGTTGCCAAATTGCATTATCTCTTATAGTTTCCGAGATATGGACTATCGATAATTTACACCTTAGGCTCTGCTTCTAACTTGAGCCCAAATTGTAAAATGGTCTTATCTATTGGCGATTTCGTTCCAATTCACATTCCAAGTAATATTCGGCATGCTAATTACATTGCCGGTTGCCAAATTGAATTATCTCTTATAGTTTCCGAGATATGGACTATCGATAATTTACACCTTAGGCTCTGCTTCTAACTTGGGCCCAAATTGTAAAATGGTCTTACCTATTGGCGATTTCGTTCCAATTCACATTCCAAGTAATATTCGGCATGCTAATTACATTGCCGGTTGCCAAATTGCATTATCTCTTATAGTTTCCGAGATATGGACTATCGATAATTTACACCTTAGGCTCTGCTTCTAACTTATGCCCAAATTGTAAAATGGTCTTATCTATTGGCGATTTCGTTCCAATTCACATTCCAAGTAATATTCGGCATGCTAATTACATTGCCGGTTGCCAAATTGCATTATCTCTTATAGTTTCCGAGATATGGACTATCGATAATTTACACCTTAGGCTCTGCTTCTAACTTGGGCCCAAATTGTAAAATGGTCTTCTCTATTGGCGATTTCGTTCCAATTCACATTCCAAGTAATATTCGGCATGCTAATTACATTGCCGGTTGCCAAATTGCATTATCTCTTATAGTTTCCGAGATATGGACTATCGATAATTTACACCAGAGGCTCTGCTTCTAACTTGGGCCCAAATTGTAAAATGGTCTTATCTATTGGCGATTTCGTTCCAATTCACATTCCAAGTAATATTTGGCATGCTAATTACATTGCCGGTTGCCAAATTGCATTATCTCTTATAGTTTCCGAGATATGGACTATCAATAATTTACACCTTAGGCTCTGCTTCTAACTTGGGCCCAAATTGTAAAATGGTCTTATCTATTGGCGATTTCGTTCCAATTCACATTCCAAGTAATATTCGGCATGCTAATTACATTGCCGGTTGCCAAATTGCATTATCTCTTATAGTTTCCGAGATATGGACTATCGATAATTTACACCTTAGGCTCTGCTTCTAACTTGGGCCCAAATTGTAAAATGGTCTTATCTATTGGCGATTTCGTTCCAATTCACATTCCAAGTAATATTCGGCATGCTAATTACATTTCCGGTTGCCAAATTGCATTATCTCTTATAGTTTCCGAGATATGGACTATCGATAATTTACACCTTAGGCTCTGCTTCTAACTTGGGCCCAAATTGTAAAATGGTCTTATCTATTGGCGATTTCGTTCCAATTCACATTCCAAGTAATATTCGGCATGCTAATTACATTGCCGGTTGCCAAATTGCATTATCTCTTATAGTTTCCGAGATATGGACTATCGATAATTTACACCATAGGCTCTGCTTCTAACTTGGGCCCAAATTGTAAAATGGTCTTATCTATTGGCGATTTCGTTCCAATTCACATTCCAAGTAATATTCGGCATGCTAATTACATTGCCGGTTGCCAAATTGCATTATCTCTTATAGTTTCCGAGATATGGACTATCGATAATTTACACCTTAGGCTCTGCTTCTAACTTGGGCCCAAATTGTAAAATGGTTTTATCTATTGGCGATTTCGTTCCAATTCACATTCCAAGTAATATTCGGCATGCTAATTACATTGACGGTTGCCAAATTGCATTATCTCTTATAGTTTCCGAGATATGGACTATCGATAATTTACACCTTAGGCTCTGCTTCTAACTTGGGCCCAAAATGTAAAATGGTCTTATTTATTGGCGATTTCGTTCCAATTCACATTCCAAGTAATATTCGGCATGCTAATTACATTGCCGGTTGCCAAATTGCATTATCTCTTATAGTTTCCGAGATATGGACTATCGATAATTTACACCATAGGCTCTGCTTCTAACTTGGGCCCAAATTGTAAAATGGTCTTATCTATTGGCGATTTCGTTCCAATTCACATTCCAAGTAATATTCGGCATGCTAATTACATTGCCGGTTGCCAAATTGCATTATCTCTTATAGTTCCGAGATATGGACTATCGATAATTTACACCTTAGGCTCTGCTTCTAACTTGCTCCTAAATTGTAAAATGGTCTTATCTATTGGCGATTTCGTTCCAATTCACATTCCAAGTAATATTCGGCATGCTAATTACATTGCCGGTTGCCAAATTGCATTATCTCTTATAGTTTCCGAGATATGGACTATCGATAATTTACACCTTAGGCTCTGCTTCTGACTTGGGCCCAAATTGTAAAATGGTCTTATCTATTGGCGATTTCGTTCCAATTCACATTCCAAGTAATATTCGGCATGCTAATTACATTGCCGGTTGCCAAATTGCATTATCTCTTATAGTTTCCGAGATACGGACTATCGATAATTTACACCTTAGGCTCTGCTTCTAACTTGGGCCCAAATTGTAAAATGGTCTTACCTATTGGCGATTTCGTTCCAATTCACATTCCAAGTGATATTCGGCATGCTAATTACATTGCCGGTTGCGAAATTGCATTATCTCTTATAGTTTCCGAGGTATGGACTATCAATAATTTACACCTTAGGCTCTGCTTCTAACTTGGGCCCAAATTGTAAAATGGTCTTATCTATTGGCGATTTCGTTCCAATTCACATTCCAAGTAATATTCGGCATGCTAATTACATTGCCGGTTGCCAAATTGCATTATCTCTTATAGTTTCCGAGATATGGACTATCGATAATTTACACCTTAGGCTCTGCTTCTAACTTGGGCCCAAATTGTAAAATGGTCTTATCTATTGGCGATTTCGTTGCAATTCACATTCCAAGTAATATTCGGCATGCTAATTACATTGCCGGTTGCCAAATTGCATTATCTCTTATAGTTTCCGAGATATGGACTATCGATTATTTACACCTTAGGCTCTGCTTCTAACTTGGGCCCAAATTGTAAAATGGTCTTATCTATTGGCGATTTCGTCCCAATTCACATTCCAAGTGATATTCGGCATGCTAATTACATTGCCGGTTACCAAATTGCATTATCTCTTATAGTTTCCGAGATATGGACTATCGATAATTTACACCTTAGGCTCTGCTTCTAACTTGGGCCCAAATTGTAAAATGGTCTTATCTATTGGCGATTTCGTTCCAATTCACATTCCAAGTAATATTCGGCATGCTAATTACATTGCCGGTTGCCAAATTGCATTATCTCTTATAGTTTCCGAGATATGGACTATCGATAATTTACACCTTAGGCTCTGCTTCTAACTTGGGCCCAAATTGTAAAATGGTCTTATCTATTGGCGATTTCGTCCAAATTCACATTCCAAGTGATATTCGGCATGCTAATTACATTGCCGGTTGCGAAATTGTATTATCTCTTATAGTTTCCGAGATATGGACTATCAATAATTTACACCTTAGGCTCTGCTTCTAACTTGGGCCCAAATTGTAAAATGGTCTTATCTATTGGCGATTTCGTTCCAATACACATTCCAAGTAATATTCGGCATGCTAATTACATTGCCGGTTGCCAAATTGCATTATCTCTTATAGTTTCCGAGATATGGACTATCGATAATTTACACCATAGGCTCTGCTTCTAACTTGGGCCCAAATTGTAAAATGGTCTTATCTATTGGCGATTTCGTTCCAATTCACATTCCAAGTAATATTCGGCATGCTAATTACATTGCCGGTTGCCAAATTGCATTATCTCTTATAGTTTCCGAGATATGGACTATCGATAATTTACACCATAGGCTCTGCTTCTAACTTGGGCCCAAATTGTAAAATGGTCTTATCTATTGGCGATTTCGTTCCAATTCACATTCCAAGTAATATTCGGCATGCTAATTACATTGCCGGTTGCCAAATTGCATTATCTCTTATAGTTTCCGAGATATGGACTATCGATAATTTACACCTTAGGCTCTGCTTCTAACTTGGGCCCAAATTGTAAAATGGTCTTATCTATTGGCGATTTCGTTGCAATTCACATTCCAAGTAATATTCGGCATGCTAATTACATTGCCGGTTGCCAAATTGCATTATCTCTTATAGTTTCCGAGATATGGACTATCGATAATTTACACCTTAGGCTCTGCTTCTAACTTGGGCCCAAATTGTAAAATGGTCTTATCTATTGGCGATTTCGTTCCAATTCACATTCCAAGTAATATTCGGCATGCTAATTACATTGCCGGTTGCCAAATTGCATTATCTCTTATAGTTTCCGAGATATGGACTATCGATAATTTACACCTTAGGCTCTGCTTCTAACTTGGGCCCAAATTGTAAAATGGTCTTATCTATTGGCGATTTCGTTCCAATTCATACTCCAAGTAATATTCGGCATGCTAATTACATTGCCGGTTGCGAAATTGCATTATCTCTTATAGTTTCCGAGATATGGACTATCGATAATTTACACCTTAGGCTCTGCTTCTAACTTGGGCCCAAATTGTAAAATGGTCTTATCTATTGGCGATTTCGATCCAATTCACATTCCAAGTAATATTCGGCATGCTAATTACATTGCCGGTTGCCAAATTGCATTATCTCTTATAGTTTCCGAGATATGGTCTATCGATAATTTACACCTTAGGCTCTGCTTCTAACTTGGGCCCAAATTGTAAAATGGTCTTATCTATTGGCGATTTCGTTCCAATTCACATTCCAAGTAATATTCGGCATGCTAATTACATTGCCGGTTGCCAAATTGCATTATCTCTTATAGTTTCCGAGATATGGACTATCGATAATTTACACCTTAGGCTCTGCTTCTAACTTGGGCCCAAATTGTAAAATGGTCTTATCTATTGGCGATTTCGTCCCAATTCACATTCCAAGTGATATTCGGCATGCTAATTACATTGCCGGTTGCGAAATTGCATTATCTCTTATAGTTTCCGAGATATGGACTATCAATAATTTACACCTTAGGCTCTGCTTCTAACTTGGGCCCAATTTGTAAAATGGTCTTATCTATTGGCGATTTCGTCCCAATTCACATTCCAAGTGATATTCGGCATGCTAATTACATTGCCGGTTGCGAAATTGCATTATCTCTTATAGTTTCCGAGATATGGACTATCAATAATTTACACCTTAGGCTCTGCTTCTAACTTGGGCCCAAATTGTAAAATGGTCTTATCTAGTGGCGATTTCGTTCTAATTCACATTCCAAGTAAAATTCGGCATGCTAATTACATTGCCGGTTGCCAAATTGCATTATCTCTTATAGTTTCCGAGATATGGACTATCGATAATTTACACCTTAGGCTCTGCTTCTAACTTGGTCCCAAATTGTAAAATGGTCTTATCTATTGGCGATTTCGTCCCAATTCACATTCCAAGTGATATTCGGCATGCTAATTACATTGCCGGTTACCAAATTGCATTATCTCTTATAGTTTCCGAGATATGGACTATCGATAATTTACACCTTAGGCTCTGCTTCTAACTTGGGCCCAAATTGTAAAATGGTCTTATCTATTGGCGATTTCGTTCCAATTCACATTCCAAGTAATATTCGGCATGCTAATTACATTGCCGGTTGCCAAATTGCATTATCTCTTATAGTTTCCGAGATATGGACTATCGATAATTTACACCTTAGGCTCTGCTTCTAACTTGGGCCCAAATTGTAAAATGGTCTTATCTATTGGCGATTTCGTCCCAATTCACATTCCAAGTGATATTCGGCATGCTAATTACATTGCCGGTTGCGAAATTGCATTATCTCTTATAGTTTCCGAGATATGGACTATCAATAATTTACACCTTAGGCTCTGCTTCTAACTTGGGCCCAATTTGTAAAATGGTCTTATCTATTGGCGATTTCGTTCCAATTCACATTCCAAGTAATATTCGGCGTGCTAATTACATTGCCGGTTGCCAAATTGCATTATCTCTTATAGTTTCCGAGATATGGACTATCGATAATTTACACCTTAGGCTCTGCTTCTAACTTGGGCCCAAATTGTAAAATGGTCTTATCTATTGGCGATTTCGTTCCAATTCACATTCCAAGTTATATTCGGCATGCTAATTACATTGCCGGTTGCCAAATTGCATTATCTCTTATAGTTTCCGAGATATGGACTATCGATAATTTACACCTTAGGCTCTGCTTCTAACTTGGGCCCAAATTGTAAAATGGTCTTATCTATTGGCGATTTCGTTCCAATTCACATTCCAAGTAATATTCGGCAAGCTAATTACATTGCCGGTTGCCAAATTGCATTATCTCTTATAGTTTCCGAGATATGGACTATCGATAATTTACACCATAGGCTCTGCTTCTAACTTGGGCCCAAATTGTAAAATGGTCTTATCTATTGGCGATTTCGTTCCAATTCACATTCCAAGTAATATTCGGCATGCTAATTACATTGCCGGTTGCCAAATTGCATTATCTCTTATAGTTTCCGAGATATGGACTATCGATAATTTACACCTTAGGCTCCGCTTCTAACTTGGGCCCAAATTGTAAAATGGTCTTATCTATTGGCGATTTCGTTCCAATTCACATTCCAAGTAATATTCGGCATGCTAATTACATTGCCGGTTGCCAAATTGCATTATCTCTTATAGTTTCCGAGATATGGACTATCGATAATTTACACCATAGGCTCTGCTTCTAACTTGGGCCCAAATTGTAAAATGGTCTTATCTATTGGCGATTTCGTTCCAATTCACATTCCAAGTAATATTCGGCATGCTAATAACATTGCCGGTTGCCAAATTGCATTATCTCTTATAGTTTCCGAGATATGGACTATCGATAATTTACACCATAGGCTCTGCTTCTAACTTGGGCCCAAATTGTAAAATGGTCTTATCTATTGGCGATTTCGTTCCAATTCACATTCCAAGTAATATTCGGCATGCTAATTACATTGCCGGTTGCCAAATTGCATTATCTCTTATAGTTTCCGAGATATGGACTATCGATAATTTACACCTTAGGCTCTGCTTCTAACTTGGGCCCAAATTGTAAAATGGTCTTATCTATTGGCGATTTCGTCCCAATTCACATTCCAAGTGATATTCGGCATGCTAATTACATTGCCGGTTGCGAAATTGCATTATCTCTTATAGTTTCCGAGATATGAACTATCAATAATTTACACCTTAGGCTCTGCTTCTAACTTGGGCCCAAATTGTAAAATGGTCTTATCTATTGGCGATTTCGTTCCAATTCACATTCCAAGTAATATTCGGCATGCTAATTACATTGATGGTTGCCAAATTGCATTATCTCTTATAGTTTCCGAGATATGGACTATCGATAATTTACACCTTAGGCTCTGCTTCTAACTTGGGCCCAAATTGTAAAATGGTCTTATCTATTGGCGATTTCGTTCCAATTCACATTCCAAGTAATATTCGGCATGCTCATTACATTGCCGGTTGCCAAATTGCATTATCTCTTATAGTTTCCGAGATATGGACTATCGATAATTTACACCTTAGGCTCTGCTTCTAACTTGGGCCCAAATTGTAAAATGGTCTTATCTATTGGCGATTTCGTTCCAATTCACATTCCAAGTAATATTCGGCATGCTAATTACATTGCCGGTTGCCAAATTGCATTATCTCTTATAGTTTCCGAGATATGGACTATCGATAATTTACACCATAGGCTCTGCTTCTAACTTGGGCCCAAATTGTAAAATGGTCTTATCTATTGGCGATTTCGTTCCAATTCACATTCCAAGTAATATTCGGCATGCTAATTACATTGATGGTTGCCAAATTGCATTATCTCTTATAGTTTCCGAGATATGGACTATCGATAATTTACACCTTAGGCTCTGCTTCTAACTTGGGCCCAAATTGTAAAATGGTCTTATCTATTGGCGATTTCGTTCCAATTCACATTCCAAGTAATATTCGGCATGCTAATTACATTGCCGGTTGCCAAATTGCATTATCTCTTATAGTTTCCGAGATATGGACTATCGATAATTTACACCTTAGGCTCTGCTTCTAACTTGGGCCCAAATTGTAAAATGGTCTTATCTATTGGCGATTTCGTCCCAATTCACATTCCAAGTGATATTCGGCATGCTAATTACATTGCCGGTTGCGAAATTGCATTATCTCTTATAGTTTCCGAGATATGGACTATCAATAATTTACACCTTAGGCTCTGCTTCTAACTTGGGCCCAAATTGTAAAATGGTCTTATCTAGTGGCGATTTCGTTCCAATTCACATTCCAAGTAAAATTCGGCATGCTAATTACATTGCCGGTTGCCAAATTGCATTATCTCTTATAGTTTCCGAGATATGGACTATCGATAATTTACACCTTAGGCTCTGCTTCTAACTTGGGCCCAAATTGTAAAATGGTCTTATCTATTGGCGATTTCGTCCCAATTCACATTCCAAGTGATATTCGGCATGCTAATTACATTGCCGGTTACCAAATTGCATTATCTCTTATAGTTTCCGAGATATGGACTATCGATAATTTACACCTTAGGCTCTGCTTCTAACTTGGGCCCAAATTGTAAAATGGTCTTATCTATTGGCGATTTCGTTCCAATTCACATTCCAAGTAATATTCGGCATGCTAATTACATTGCCGGTTGCCAAATTGCATTATCTCTTATAGTTTCCGAGATATGGACTATCGATAATTTACACCTTAGGCTCTGCTTCTAACTTGGGCCCAAATTGTAAAATGGTCTTATCTATTGGCGATTTCGTCCCAATTCACATTCCAAGTGATATTCGGCATGCTAATTACATTGCCGGTTGCGAAATTGCATTATCTCTTATAGTTTCCGAGATATGGACTATCAATAATTTACACCTTAGGCTCTGCTTCTAACTTGGGCCCAAATTGTAAAACGGTCTTATCTATTGGCGATTTCGTTCCAATTCACATTCCAAGTAATATTCGGCATGCAAATTACATTGCCGGTTGCCAAATTGCATTATCTCTTATAGTTTCCGAGATATGGACTATCGATAATTTACACCTTAGGCTCTGCTTCTAACTTGGGCCCAAATTGTAAAATGGTCTTATCTATTGGCGATTTCGTTCCAATTCACATTCCAAGTAATATTCGGCATGCTAATTACATTGCCGGTTGCCAAATTGCATTATCTCTTATAGTTTCCGAGATATGGACTATCGATAATTTACACCTTAGGCTCTGCTTCTAACTTGGGCCCAAATTGTAAAATGGTCTTATCTATTGGCGATTTCGTTCCAATTCCCATTCCAAGTAATATTCGGCATGCTAATTACATTGCCGGTTGCCAAATTGCATTATCTCTTATAGTTTCCGAGATATGGACTATCGATAATTTACACCATAGGCTCTGCTTCTAACTTGGGCCCAAATTGTAAAATGGTCTTATCTATTGGCGATTTCGTTCCAATTCACATTCCAAGTAATATTCGGCATGCTAATTACATTGCCGGTTGCCAAATTGCATTATCTCTTATAGTTTCCGAGATATGGACTATCGATAATTTACACCTTAGGCTCTGCTTCTAACTTGGGCCCAAATTGTAAAATGGTCTTATCTATTGGCGATTTCGTCCCAATTCACATTCCAAGTGATATTCGGCATGCTAATTACATTGCCGGTTGCGAAATTGCATTATCTCTTATAGTCTCCGAGATATGGACTATCAATAATTTACACCTTAGGCTCTGCTTCTAACTTGGGCCCAAATTGTAAAATGGTCTTATCTAGTGGCGATTTCGTTCCAATTCACATTCCAAGTAAAATTCGGCATGCTAATTACATTGCCGGTTGCCAAATTGCATTATCTCTTATAGTTTCCGAGATATGGACTATCGATAATTTACACCTTAGGCTCTGCTTCTAACTTGGGCCCAAATTGTAAAATGGTCTTATCTATTGGCGATTTCGTCCCAATTCACATTCCAAGTGATAATCGGCATGCTAATTACATTGCCGGTTACCAAATTGCATTATCTCTTATAGTTTCCGAGATATGGACTATCGATAATTTACACCTTAGGCTCTGCTTCTAACTTGGGCCCAAATTGTAAAATGGTCTTATCTATTGGCGATTTCGTTCCAATTCACATTCCAAGTAATATTCGGCATGCTAATTACATTGCCGGTTGCCAAATTGCATTATCTCTTATAGTTTCCGAGATATGGACTATCGATAATTTACACCTTAGGCTCTGCTTCTAACTTGGGCCCAAATTGTAAAATGGTCTTATCTATTGGCGATTTCGTCCCAATTCACATTCCAAGTGATATTCGGCATGCTAATTACATTGCCGGTTGCGAAATTGCATTATCTCTTATAGTTTCCGAGATATGGACTATCAATAATTTACACCTTAGGCTCTGCTTCTAACTTGGGCCCAAATTGTAAAACGGTCTTATCTATTGGCGATTTCGTTCCAATTCACATTCCAAGTAATATTCGGCATGCAAATTACATTGCCGGTTGCCAAATTGCATTATCTCTTATAGTTTCCGAGATATGGACTATCGATAATTTACACCTTAGGCTCTGCTTCTAACTTGGGCCCAAATTGTAAAATGGTCTTATCTATTGGCGATTTCGTTCCAATTCACATTCCAAGTAATATTCGGCATGCTAATTACATTGCCGGTTGCCAAATTGCATTATCTCTTATAGTTTCCGAGATATGGACTATCGATAATTTACACCTTAGGCTCTGCTTCTAACTTGGGCCCAAATTGTAAAATGGTCTTATCTATTGGCGATTTCGTTCCAATTCCCATTCCAAGTAATATTCGGCATGCTAATTACATTGCCGGTTGCCAAATTGCATTATCTCTTATAGTTTCCGAGATATGGACTATCGATAATTTACACCATAGGCTCTGCTTCTAACTTGGGCCCAAATTGTAAAATGGTCTTATCTATTGGCGATTTCGTTCCAATTCACATTCCAAGTAATATTCGGCATGCTAATTACATTGCCGGTTGCCAAATTGCATTATCTCTTATAGTTTCCGAGATATGGACTATCGATAATTTACACCTTAGGCTCTGCTTCTAACTTGCTCCCAAATTGTAAAATGGTCTTATCTATTGGCGATTTCGTTCCAATTCACATTCCGAGTAATATTCGGCATGCTAATTACATTGCCGGTTGCCAAATTGCATTATCTCTTATAGTTTCCGAGATATGGACTATCGATAATTTACACCTTAGGCTCTGCTTCTAACTTGGGCCCAAATTGTAAAATGGTCTTATCTATTGGCGATTTCGTTCCAATTCACATTCCAAATAATATTCGGCATGCTAATTACATTGCTGGTTGCCAAATTGAATTATCTCTTATAGTTTCCGAGATATGGACTATCGATAATTTACACCTTAGGCTCTGCTTCTAACTTGGGCCCAAATTGTAAAATGGTCTTACCTATTGGCGATTTCGTTCCAATTCACATTCCAAGTAATATTCGGCATGCTAATTACATTGCCGGTTGCCAAATTGCATTATCTCTTATAGTTTCCGAGATATGGACTATCGATAATTTACACCTTAGGCTCTGCTTCTAACTTATGCCCAAATTGTAAAATGGTCTTATCTATTGGCGATTTCGTTCCAATTCACATTCCAAGTAATATTCGGCATGCTAATTACATTGGCGGTTGCCAAATTGCATTATCTCTTATAGTTTCCGAGATATGGACTATCGATAATTTACACCTTAGGCTCTGCTTCTAACTTGGGCCCAAATTGTAAAATGGTCTTATCTATTGGCGATTTCGTCCCAATTCACATTCCAAGTGATATTCGGCATGCTAATTACATTGCCGGTTGCCAAATTGCATTATCTCTTATAGTTTCCGAGATATGGACTATCGATAATTTACACCTTAGGCTCTGCTTCTAACTTGGGCCCAAATTGTAAAATGGTCTTATCTATTGGCGATTTCGTCCCAATTCACATTCCAAGTGATATTCGGCATGCTAATTACATTGCCGGTTGCGAAATTGCATTATCTCTTATAGTTTCCGAGATATGGACTATCAATAATTTACACCTTAGGCTCTGCTTCTAACTTGGGCCCAAATTGTAAAATGGTCTTATCTATTGGCGATTTCGTTCCAATTCACATTCCAAGTAATATTCGGCAAGCTAATTACATTGCCGGTTGCCAAATTGCATTATCTCTTATAGTTTCCGAGATATTGACTATCGATAATTTACACCATAGGCTCTGCTTCTAACTTGGGCCCAAATTGTAAAATGGTCTTATCTATTGGCGATTTCGTTCCAATTCACATTCCAAGTAATATTCGGCATGCTAATTACATTGCCGGTTGCCAAATTGCATTATCTCTTATAGTTTCCGAGATATGGACTATCGATAATTTACACCTTAGGCTCCGCTTCTAACTTGGGCCCAAATTGTAAAATGGTCTTATCTATTGGCGATTTCGTTCCAATTCACATTCCAAGTAATATTCGGCATGCTATTTACATTGCCGGTAGCCAAATTGCATTATCTCTTATAGTTTCCGAGATATGGACTATCGATAATTTACACCATAGGCTCTGCTTCTAACTTGGGCCCAAATTGTAAAATGGTCTTATCTATTGGCGATTTCGTTCCAATTCACATTCCAAGTAATATTCGGCATGCTAATAACATTGCCGGTTGCCAAATTGCATTATCTCTTATAGTTTCCGAGATATGGACTATCGATAATTTACACCATAGGCTCTGCTTCTAACTTGGGCCCAAATTGTAAAATGGTCTTATCTATTGGCGATTTAGTTCCAATTCACATTCCAAGTAATATTCGGCATGCTAATTACATTGCCGGTTGCCAAATTGCATTATCTCTTATAGTTTCCGAGATATGGACTATCGATAATTTACACCTTAGGCTCTGCTTCTAACTTGGGCCCAAATTGTAAAATGGTCTTATCTATTGGCGATTTCGTCCCAATTCACATTCCAAGTGATATTCGGCATGCTAATTACATTGCCGGTTGCGAAATTGCATTATCTCTTATAGTTTCCGAGATATGAACTATCAATAATTTACACCTTAGGCTCTGCTTCTAACTTGGGCCCAAATTGTAAAATGGCCTTATCTATTGGCGATTTCGTTCCAATTCACATTCCAAGTAATATTCGGCATGCTAATTACATTGATGGTTGCCAAATTGCATTATCTCTTATAGTTTCCGAGATATGGACTATCGATAATTTACACCTTAGGCTCTGCTTCTAACTTGGGCCCAAATTGTAAAATGGTCTTATCTATTGGCGATTTCGTTCCAATTCACATTCCAAGTAATATTCGGCATGCTCATTACATTGCCGGTTGCCAAATTGCATTATCTCTTATAGTTTCCGAGATATGGACTATCGATAATTTACACCTTAGGCTCTGCTTCTAACTTGGGCCCAAATTGTAAAATGGTCTTATCTATTGGCGATTTCGTTCCAATTCACATTCCAAGTAATATTCGGCATGCTAATTACATTGCCGGTTGCCAAATTGCATTATCTCTTATAGTTTCCGAGATATGGACTATCGATAATTTACACCATAGGCTCTGCTTCTAACTTGGGCCCAAATTGTAAAATGGTCTTATCTATTGGCGATTTCGTTCCAATTCACATTCCAAGTAATATTCGGCATGCTAATTACATTGATGGTTGCCAAATTGCATTATCTCTTATAGTTTCCGAGATATGGACTATCGATAATTTACACCTTAGGCTCTGCTTCTAACTTGGGCCCAAATTGTAAAATGGTCTTATCTATTGGCGATTTCGTTCCAATTCACATTCCAAGTAATATTCGGCATGCTAATTACATTGCCGGTTGCCAAATTGCATTATCTCTTATAGTTTCCGAGATATGGACTATCGATAATTTACACCTTAGGCTCTGCTTCTAACTTGGGCCCAAATTGTAAAATGGTCTTATCTATTGGCGATTTCGTCCCAATTCACATTCCAAGTGATATTCGGCATGCTAATTACATTGCCGGTTGCGAAATTGCATTATCTCTTATAGTTTCCGAGATATGGACTATCAATAATTTACACCTTAGGCTCTGCTTCTAACTTGGGCCCAAATTGTAAAATGGTCTTATCTAGTGGCGATTTCGTTCCAATTCACATTCCAAGTAAAATTCGGCATGCTAATTACATTGCCGGTTGCCAAATTGCATTATCTCTTATAGTTTCCGAGATATGGACTATCGATAATTTACACCTTAGGCTCTGCTTCTAACTTGGGCCCAAATTGTAAAATGGTCTTATCTATTGGCGATTTCGTCCCAATTCACATTCCAAGTGATATTCGGCATGCTAATTACATTGCCGGTTACCAAATTGCATTATCTCTTATAGTTTCCGAGATATGGACTATCGATAATTTACACCTTAGGCTCTGCTTCTAACTTGGGCCCAAATTGTAAAATGGTCTTATCTATTGGCGATTTCGTTCCAATTCACATTCCAAGTAATATTCGGCATGCTAATTACATTGCCGGTTGCCAAATTGCATTATCTCTTATAGTTTCCGAGATATGGACTATCGATAATTTACACCTTAGGCTCTGCTTCTAACTTGGGCCCAAATTGTAAAATGGTCTTATCTATTGGCGATTTCGTCCCAATTCACATTCCAAGTGATATTCGGCATGCTAATTACATTACCGGTTGCGAAATTGCATTATCTCTTATAGTTTCCGAGATATGGACTATCAATAATTTACACCTTAGGCTCTGCTTCTAACTTGGGCCCAAATTGTAAAATGGTTTTATCTATTGGCGATTTCGTTCCAATTCACATTCCAAGTAATATTCGGCATGCTAATTACATTGCCGGTTGCCAAATTGCATTATCTCTTATAGTTTCCGAGATATGGACTATCGATAATTTACACCTTAGGCTCTGCTTCTAACTTGGGCCCAAATTGTAAAATGGTCTTATCTATTGGCGATTTCGTCCCAATTCACATTCCAAGTGATATTCGGCATGCTAATTACATTGCCGGTTGCGAAATTGCATTATCTCTTATAGTTTCCGAGATATGGACTATCGATAATTTACACTTTAGGCTCTGCTTCTAACTTGGGCCCAAATTGTAAAATGGTCTTATCTATTGGCGATTTCGTTCCAATTCACATTCCAAGTAATATTCGGCATGCTAATTACATTGCCGGTTGCCAAATTGCATTATCTCTTATAGTTTCCGAGATATGGACTATCGATAATTTACACCATAGGCTCTGCTTCTAACTTGGGCCCAAATTGTAAAATGGTCTTATCCATTGGCGATTTCGTTCCAATTCACATTCCAAGTAATATTCGGCATGCTAATTACATTGCCGGTTGCCAAATTGCATTATCTCTTATAGTTTCCGAGATATGGACTATCGATAATTTACACCTTAGGCTCTGCTTCTAACTTGCTCCCAAATTGTAAAATGGTCTTATCTATTGGCGATTTCGTTCCAATTCACATTCCAAGTAATATTCGGCATGCTAATTACATTGCCGGTTGCCAAATTGCATTATCTCTTATAGTCTCCGAGATATGGACTATCAATAATTTACACCTTAGGCTCTGCTTCTAACTTGGGCCCAAATTGTAAAATGGTCTTATCTAGTGGCGATTTCGTTCCAATTCACATTCCAAGTAAAATTCGGCATGCTAATTACATTGCCGGTTGCCAAATTGCATTATCTCTTATAGTCTCCGAGATATGGACTATCAATAATTTACACCTTAGGCTCTGCTTCTAACTTGGGCCCAAATTGTAAAATGGTCTTATCTAGTGGCGATTTCGTTCCAATTCACATTCCAAGTAAAATTCGGCATGCTAATTACATTGCCGGGTGCCAAATTGCATTATCTCTTATAGTCTCCGAGATATGGACTATCAATAATTTACACCTTAGGCTCTGCTTCTAACTTGGGCCCAAATTGTAAAATGGTCTTATCTAGTGGCGATTTCGTCCCAATTCACATTCCAAGTGATATTCGGCATGCTAATTACATTGCCGGTTGCGAAATTGCATTATCTCTTATAGTCTCCGAGATATGGACTATCAATAATTTACACCTTAGGCTCTGCTTCTAACTTGGGCCCAAATTGTAAAATGGTCTTATCTAGTGGCGATTTCGTTCCAATTCACATTCCAAGTAAAATTCGGCATGCTAATTACATTGCCGGTTGCCAAATTGCATTATCTCTTATAGTTTCCGAGATATGGACTATCGATAATTTACACCTTAGGCTCTGCTTCTAACTTGGGCCCAAATTGTAAAATGGTCTTATCTATTGGCGATTTCGTCCCAATTCACATTCCAAGTGATATTCGGCATGCTAATTACATTGCCGGTTACCAAATTGCATTATCTCTTATAGTTTCCGAGATATGGACTATCGATAATTTACACCTTAGGCTCTGCTTCTAACTTGGGCCCAAATTGTAAAATGGTCTTATCTATTGGCGATTTCGTTCCAATTCACATTCCAAGTAATATTCGGCATGCTAATTACATTGCCGGTTGCCAAATTGCATTATCTCTTATAGTTTCCGAGATATGGACTATCGATAATTTACACCTTAGGCTCTGCTTCTAACTTGGGCCCAAATTGTAAAATGGTCTTATCTATTGGCGATTTCGTCCCAATTCACATTCCAAGTGATATTCGGCATGCTAATTACATTGCCGGTTGCGAAATTGCATTATCTCTTATAGTTTCCGAGATATGGACTATCAATAATTTACACCTTAGGCTCTGCTTCTAACTTGGGCCCAAATTGTAAAACGGTCTTATCTATTGGCGATTTCGTTCCAATTCACATTCCAAGTAATATTCGGCATGCAAATTACATTGCCGGTTGCCAAATTGCATTATCTCTTATAGTTTCCGAGATATGGACTATCGATAATTTACACCTTAGGCTCTGCTTCTAACTTGGGCCCAAATTGTAAAATGGTCTTATCTATTGGCGATTTCGTTCCAATTCACATTCCAAGTAATATTCGGCATGCTAATTACATTGCCGGTTGCCAAATTGCATTATCTCTTATAGTTTCCGAGATATGGACTATCGATAATTTACACCTTAGGCTCTGCTTCTAACTTGGGCCCAAATTGTAAAATGGTCTTATCTATTGGCGATTTCGTTCCAATTCCCATTCCAAGTAATATTCGGCATGCTAATTACATTGCCGGTTGCCAAATTGCATTATCTCTTATAGTTTCCGAGATATGGACTATCGATAATTTACACCATAGGCTCTGCTTCTAACTTGGGCCCAAATTGTAAAATGGTCTTATCTATTGGCGATTTCGTTCCAATTCACATTCCAAGTAATATTCGGCATGCTAATTACATTGCCGGTTGCCAAATTGCATTATCTCTTATAGTTTCCGAGATATGGACTATCGATAATTTACACCTTAGGCTCTGCTTCTAACTTGCTCCCAAATTGTAAAATGGTCTTATCTATTGGCGATTTCGTTCCAATTCACATTCCAAGTAATATTCGGCATGCTAATTACATTGCCGGTTGCCAAATTGCATTATCTCTTATAGTTTCCGAGATATGGACTATCGATAATTTACACCTTTAGGCTCTGCTTCTAACTTGGGCCCAAATTGTAAAATGGTCTTATCTATTGGCGATTTCGTTCCAATTCACATTCCAAATAATATTCGGCATGCTAATTACATTGCTGGTTGCCAAATTGAATTATCTCTTATAGTTTCCGAGATATGGACTATCGATAATTTACACCTTAGGCTCTGCTTCTAACTTGGGCCCAAATTGTAAAATGGTCTTACCTATTGGCGATTTCGTTCCAATTCACATTCCAAGTAATATTCGGCATGCTAATTACATTGCCGGTTGCCAAATTGCATTATCTCTTATAGTTTCCGAGATATGGACTATCGATAATTTACACCTTAGGCTCTGCTTCTAACTTGGGCCCAAATTGTAAAATGGTCTTATCTATTGGCGATTTCGTTCCAATTCACATTCCAAGTAATATTCGGCATGCTAATTACATTGCCGGTTGCCAAATTGCATTATCTCTTATAGTTTCCGAGATATGGACTATCGATAATTTACACCATAGGCTCTGCTTCTAACTTGGGCCCAAATTGTAAAATGGTCTTATCCATTGGCGATTTCGTTCCAATTCACATTCCAAGTAATATTCGGCATGCTAATTACATTGCCGGTTGCCAAATTGCATTATCTCTTATAGTTTCCGAGATATGGACTATCGATAATTTACACCTTAGGCTCTGCTTCTAACTTGCTCCCAAATTGTAAAATGGTCTTATCTATTGGCGATTTCGTTCCAATTCACATTCCAAGTAATATTCGGCATGCTAATTACATTGCCGGTTGCCAAATTGCATTATCTCTTATAGTCTCCGAGATATGGACTATCAATAATTTACACCTTAGGCTCTGCTTCTAACTTGGGCCCAAATTGTAAAATGGTCTTATCTAGTGGCGATTTCGTTCCAATTCACATTCCAAGTAAAATTCGGCATGCTAATTACATTGCCGGTTGCCAAATTGCATTATCTCTTATAGTCTCCGAGATATGGACTATCAATAATTTACACCTTAGGCTCTGCTTCTAACTTGGGCCCAAATTGTAAAATGGTCTTATCTAGTGGCGATTTCGTTCCAATTCACATTCCAAGTAAAATTCGGCATGCTAATTACATTGCCGGTTGCCAAATTGCATTATCTCTTATAGTTTCCGAGATATGGACTATCGATAATTTACACCTTAGGCTCTGCTTCTAACTTGGGCCCAAATTGTAAAATGGTCTTATCTATTGGCGATTTCGTTCCAATTCACATTCCAAGTAATATTCGGCATGCTAATTACATTGCCGGTTGCCAAATTGCATTATCTCTTATAGTTTCCGAGATATGGACTATCGATAATTTACACCTTAGGCTCTGCTTCTAACTTGGGCCCAAATTGTAAAATGGTCTTATCTATTGGCGATTTCGTTCCAATTCACACTACAAGTAATATTCGGCATGCTAATTACATTGCCGGTTGCGAAATTGCATTATCTCTTATAGTTTCCGAGATATGGACTATCGATAATTTACACCTTAGGCTCTGCTTCTAACTTGGGCCCAAATTGTAAAATGGTCTTATCTATTGGCGATTTCGTTCCAATTCACATTCCAAGTAATATTCGGCATGCTAATTACATTGCCGGTTGCCAAATTGCATTATCTCTTATAGTTTCCGAGATATGGACTATCGATAATTTACACCATAGGCTCTGCTTCTAACTTGGGCCCAAATTGTAAAATGGTCTTATCTATTGGCGATTTCGTTCCAATTCAAATTCCAAGTAATATTCGGCATGCTAATTACATTGCCGGTTGCCAAATTGCATTATCTCTTATAGTTTCCGAGATATGGACTATCGATAATTTACACCATAGGCTCTGCTTCTAACTTGGGCCCAAATTGTAAAATGGTCTTATCCATTGGCGATTTCGTTCCAATTCACATTCCAAGTAATATTCGGCATGCTAATTACATTGCCGGTTGCCAAATTGCATTATCTCTTATAGTTTCCGAGATATGGACTATCGATAATTTACACCATAGGCTCTGCTTCTAACTTGGGCCCAAATTGTAAAATGGTCTTATCTATTGGCGATTTCGTTCCAATTCACATTCCAAGTAATATTCGGCATGCTAATTACATTGCCGGTTGCCAAATTGCATTATCTCTTATAGTTTCCGAGATATGGACTATCGATAATTTACACCTTAGGCTCTGCTTCTAACTTGGGCCCAAATTGTAAAATGGTCTTATCTATTAGCGATTTCGTTCCAATTCACATTCCAAGTAATATTCGGCATGCTAATTACATTGCCGGTTGCCAAATTGAATTATCTCTTATAGTTTCCGAGATATGGACTATCGATAATTTACACCTTAGGCTCTGCTTCTAACTTGGGCCCAAATTGTAAAATGGTCTTATCTATTGGCGATTTCGTTCCAATTCCCATTCCAAGTAATATTCGGCATGCTAATTACATTGCCGGTTGCCAAATTGCATTATCTCTTATAGTTTCCGAGATATGGACTATCGATAATTTACACCATAGGCTCTGCTTCTAACTTGGGCCCAAATTGTAAAATGGTCTTATCTATTGGCGATTTCGTTCCAATTCACATTCCAAGTAATATTCGGCATGCAAATTACATTGCCGGTTGCCAAATTGCATTATCTCTTATAGTTTCCGAGATATGGACTATCGATAATTTACACCTTAGGCTCTGCTTCTAACTTGGGCCCAAATTGTAAAATGGTCTTATCTATTGGCGATTTCGTTCCAATTCACATTCCAAGTAATATTCGGCATGCTAATTACATTGCCGGTTGCCAAATTGCATTATCTCTTATAGTTTCCGAGATATGGACTATCGATAATTTACACCTTAGGCTCTGCTTCTAACTTGGGCCCAAATTGTAAAATGGTCTTATCTATTGGCGATTTCGTTCCAATTCCCATTCCAAGTAATATTCGGCATGCTAATTACATTGCCGGTTGCCAAATTGCATTATCTCTTATAGTTTCCGAGATATGGACTATCGATAATTTACACCATAGGCTCTGCTTCTAACTTGGGCCCAAATTGTAAAATGGTCTTATCTATTGGCGATTTCGTTCCAATTCACATTCCAAGTAATATTCGGCATGCTAATTACATTGCCGGTTGCCAAATTGCATTATCTCTTATAGTTTCCGAGATATGGACTATGGATAATTTACACCTTAGGCTCTGCTTCTAACTTGCTCCCAAATTGTAAAATGGTCTTATCTATTGGCGATTTCGTTCCAATTCACATTCCGAGTAATATTCGGCATGCTAATTACATTGCCGGTTGCCAAATTGCATTATCTCTTATAGTTTCCGAGATATGGACTATCGATAATTTACACCTTAGGCTCTGCTTCTAACTTGGGCCCAAATTGTAAAATGGTCTTATCTATTGGCGATTTCGTTCCAATTCACATTCCAAATAATATTCGGCATGCTAATTACATTGCTGGTTGCCAAATTGAATTATCTCTTATAGTTTCCGAGATATGGACTATCGATAATTTACACCTTAGGCTCTGCTTCTAACTTGGGCCCAAATTGTAAAATGGTCTTACCTATTGGCGATTTCGTTCCAATTCACATTCCAAGTAATATTCGGCATGCTAATTACATTGCCGGTTGCCAAATTGCATTATCTCTTATAGTTTCCGAGATATGGACTATCGATAATTTACACCTTAGGCTCTGCTTCTAACTTATGCCCAAATTGTAAAATGGTCTTATCTATTGGCGATTTCGTTCCAATTCACATTCCAAGTAATATTCGGCATGCTAATTACATTGGCGGTTGCCAAATTGCATTATCTCTTATAGTTTCCGAGATATGGACTATCGATAATTTACACCTTAGGCTCTGCTTCTAACTTGGGCCCAAATTGTAAAATGGTCTTATCTATTGGCGATTTCGTCCCAATTCACATTCCAAGTGATATTCGGCATGCTAATTACATTGCCGGTTGCCAAATTGCATTATCTCTTATAGTTTCCGAGATATGGACTATCGATAATTTACACCTTAGGCTCTGCTTCTAACTTGGGCCCAAATTGTAAAATGGTCTTATCTATTGGCGATTTCGTCCCAATTCACATTCCAAGTGATATTCGGCATGCTAATTACATTGCCGGTTGCGAAATTGCATTATCTCTTATAGTTTCCGAGATATGGACTATCAATAATTTACACCTTAGGCTCTGCTTCTAACTTGGGCCCAAATTGTAAAATGGTCTTATCTATTGGCGATTTCGTTCCAATTCACATTCCAAGTAATATTCGGCAAGCTAATTACATTGCCGGTTGCCAAATTGCATTATCTCTTATAGTTTCCGAGATATTGACTATCGATAATTTACACCATAGGCTCTGCTTCTAACTTGGGCCCAAATTGTAAAATGGTCTTATCTATTGGCGATTTCGTTCCAATTCACATTCCAAGTAATATTCGGCATGCTAATTACATTGCCGGTTGCCAAATTGCATTATCTCTTATAGTTTCCGAGATATGGACTATCGATAATTTACACCTTAGGCTCCGCTTCTAACTTGGGCCCAAATTGTAAAATGGTCTTATCTATTGGCGATTTCGTTCCAATTCACATTCCAAGTAATATTCGGCATGCTATTTACATTGCCGGTAGCCAAATTGCATTATCTCTTATAGTTTCCGAGATATGGACTATCGATAATTTACACCATAGGCTCTGCTTCTAACTTGGGCCCAAATTGTAAAATGGTCTTATCTATTGGCGATTTCGTTCCAATTCACATTCCAAGTAATATTCGGCATGCTAATAACATTGCCGGTTGCCAAATTGCATTATCTCTTATAGTTTCCGAGATATGGACTATCGATAATTTACACCATAGGCTCTGCTTCTAACTTGGGCCCAAATTGTAAAATGGTCTTATCTATTGGCGATTTAGTTCCAATTCACATTCCAAGTAATATTCGGCATGCTAATTACATTGCCGGTTGCCAAATTGCATTATCTCTTATAGTTTCCGAGATATGGACTATCGATAATTTACACCTTAGGCTCTGCTTCTAACTTGGGCCCAAATTGTAAAATGGTCTTATCTATTGGCGATTTCGTCCCAATTCACATTCCAAGTGATATTCGGCATGCTAATTACATTGCCGGTTGCGAAATTGCATTATCTCTTATAGTTTCCGAGATATGAACTATCAATAATTTACACCTTAGGCTCTGCTTCTAACTTGGGCCCAAATTGTAAAATGGCCTTATCTATTGGCGATTTCGTTCCAATTCACATTCCAAGTAATATTCGGCATGCTAATTACATTGATGGTTGCCAAATTGCATTATCTCTTATAGTTTCCGAGATATGGACTATCGATAATTTACACCTTAGGCTCTGCTTCTAACTTGGGCCCAAATTGTAAAATGGTCTTATCTATTGGCGATTTCGTTCCAATTCACATTCCAAGTAATATTCGGCATGCTCATTACATTGCCGGTTGCCAAATTGCATTATCTCTTATAGTTTCCGAGATATGGACTATCGATAATTTACACCTTAGGCTCTGCTTCTAACTTGGGCCCAAATTGTAAAATGGTCTTATCTATTGGCGATTTCGTTCCAATTCACATTCCAAGTAATATTCGGCATGCTAATTACATTGCCGGTTGCCAAATTGCATTATCTCTTATAGTTTCCGAGATATGGACTATCGATAATTTACACCTTAGGCTCTGCTTCTAACTTGGGCCCAAATTGTAAAATGGTCTTATCTATTGGCGATTTCGTTCCAATTCACATTCCAAGTAATATTCGGCATGCTAATTACATTGCCGGTTGCCAAATTGCATTATCTCTTATAGTTTCCGAGATATGGACTATCGATAATTTACACCTTAGGCTCTGCTTCTAACTTGGGCCCAAATTGTAAAATGGTCTTATCTATTGGCGATTTCGTCCCAATTCACATTCCAAGTGATATTCGGCATGCTAATTACATTGCCGGTTGCGAAATTGCATTATCTCTTATAGTTTCCGAGATATGGACTATCAATAATTTACACCTTAGGCTCTGCTTCTAACTTGGGCCCAAATTGTAAAATGGTCTTATCTAGTGGCGATTTCGTTCCAATTCACATTCCAAGTAAAATTCGGCATGCTAATTACATTGCCGGTTGCCAAATTGCATTATCTCTTATAGTTTCCGAGATATGGACTATCGATAATTTACACCTTAGGCTCTGCTTCTAACTTGGGCCCAAATTGTAAAATGGTCTTATCTATTGGCGATTTCGTCCCAATTCACATTCCAAGTGATATTCGGCATGCTAATTACATTGCCGGTTACCAAATTGCATTATCTCTTATAGTTTCCGAGATATGGACTATCGATAATTTACACCTTAGGCTCTGCTTCTAACTTGGGCCCAAATTGTAAAATGGTCTTATCTATTGGCGATTTCGTTCCAATTCACATTCCAAGTAATATTCGGCATGCTAATTACATTGCCGGTTGCCAAATTGCATTATCTCTTATAGTTTCCGAGATATGGACTATCGATAATTTACACCTTAGGCTCTGCTTCTAACTTGGGCCCAAATTGTAAAATGGTCTTATCTATTGGCGATTTCGTCCCAATTCACATTCCAAGTGATATTCGGCATGCTAATTACATTACCGGTTGCGAAATTGCATTATCTCTTATAGTTTCCGAGATATGGACTATCAATAATTTACACCTTTAGGCTCTGCTTCTAACTTGGGCCCAAATTGTAAAATGGTTTTATCTATTGGCGATTTCGTTCCAATTCACATTCCAAGTAATATTCGGCATGCTAATTACATTGCCGGTTGCCAAATTGCATTATCTCTTATAGTTTCCGAGATATGGACTATCGATAATTTACACCTTAGGCTCTGCTTCTAACTTGGGCCCAAATTGTAAAATGGTCTTATCTATTGGCGATTTCGTCCCAATTCACATTCCAAGTGATATTCGGCATGCTAATTACATTGCCGGTTGCGAAATTGCATTATCTCTTATAGTTTCCGAGATATGGACTATCGATAATTTACACCTTAGGCTCTGCTTCTAACTTGGGCCCAAATTGTAAAATGGTCTTATCTATTGGCGATTTCGTTCCAATTCACATTCCAAGTAATATTCGGCATGCTAATTACATTGCCGGTTGCCAAATTGCATTATCTCTTATAGTTTCCGAGATATGGACTATCGATAATTTACACCATAGGCTCTGCTTCTAACTTGGGCCCAAATTGTAAAATGGTCTTATCCATTGGCGATTTCGTTCCAATTCACATTCCAAGTAATATTCGGCATGCTAATTACATTGCCGGTTGCCAAATTGCATTATCTCTTATAGTTTCCGAGATATGGACTATCGATAATTTACACCTTAGGCTCTGCTTCTAACTTGCTCCCAAATTGTAAAATGGTCTTATCTATTGGCGATTTCGTTCCAATTCACATTCCAAGTAATATTCGGCATGCTAATTACATTGCCGGTTGCCAAATTGCATTATCTCTTATAGTCTCCGAGATATGGACTATCAATAATTTACACCTTAGGCTCTGCTTCTAACTTGGGCCCAAATTGTAAAATGGTCTTATCTAGTGGCGATTTCGTTCCAATTCACATTCCAAGTAAAATTCGGCATGCTAATTACATTGCCGGTTGCCAAATTGCATTATCTCTTATAGTCTCCGAGATATGGACTATCAATAATTTACACCTTAGGCTCTGCTTCTAACTTGGGCCCAAATTGTAAAATGGTCTTATCTAGTGGCGATTTCGTTCCAATTCACATTCCAAGTAAAATTCGGCATGCTAATTACATTGCCGGGTGCCAAATTGCATTATCTCTTATAGTCTCCGAGATATGGACTATCAATAATTTACACCTTAGGCTCTGCTTCTAACTTGGGCCCAAATTGTAAAATGGTCTTATCTAGTGGCGATTTCGTCCCAATTCACATTCCAAGTGATATTCGGCATGCTAATTACATTGCCGGTTGCGAAATTGCATTATCTCTTATAGTCTCCGAGATATGGACTATCAATAATTTACACCTTAGGCTCTGCTTCTAACTTGGGCCCAAATTGTAAAATGGTCTTATCTAGTGGCGATTTCGTTCCAATTCACATTCCAAGTAAAATTCGGCATGCTAATTACATTGCCGGTTGCCAAATTGCATTATCTCTTATAGTTTCCGAGATATGGACTATCGATAATTTACACCTTAGGCTCTGCTTCTAACTTGGGCCCAAATTGTAAAATGGTCTTATCTATTGGCGATTTCGTCCCAATTCACATTCCAAGTGATATTCGGCATGCTAATTACATTGCCGGTTACCAAATTGCATTATCTCTTATAGTTTCCGAGATATGGACTATCGATAATTTACACCTTAGGCTCTGCTTCTAACTTGGGCCCAAATTGTAAAATGGTCTTATCTATTGGCGATTTCGTTCCAATTCACATTCCAAGTAATATTCGACATGCTAATTACATTGCCGGTTGCCAAATTGCATTATCTCTTATAGTTTCCGAGATATGGACTATCGATAATTTACACCTTAGGCTCTGCTTCTAACTTGGGCCCAAATTGTAAAATGGTCTTATCTATTGGCGATTTCGTCCCAATTCACATTCCAAGTGATATTCGGCATGCTAATTACATTGCCGGTTGCGAAATTGCATTATCTCTTATAGTTTCCGAGATATGGACTATCAATAATTTACACCTTAGGCTCTGCTTCTAACTTGGGCCCAAATTGTAAAACGGTCTTATCTATTGGCGATTTCGTTCCAATTCACATTCCAAGTAATATTCGGCATGCAAATTACATTGCCGGTTGCCAAATTGCATTATCTCTTATAGTTTCCGAGATATGGACTATCGATAATTTACACCTTAGGCTCTGCTTCTAACTTGGGCCCAAATTGTAAAATGGTCTTATCTATTGGCGATTTCGTTCCAATTCACATTCCAAGTAATATTCGGCATGCTAATTACATTGCCGGTTGCCAAATTGCATTATCTCTTATAGTTTCCGAGATATGGACTATCGATAATTTACACCTTAGGCTCTGCTTCTAACTTGGGCCCAAATTGTAAAATGGTCTTATCTATTGGCGATTTCGTTCCAATTCCCATTCCAAGTAATATTCGGCATGCTAATTACATTGCCGGTTGCCAAATTGCATTATCTCTTATAGTTTCCGAGATATGGACTATCGATAATTTACACCATAGGCTCTGCTTCTAACTTGGGCCCAAATTGTAAAATGGTCTTATCTATTGGCGATTTCGTTCCAATTCACATTCCAAGTAATATTCGGCATGCTAATTACATTGCCGGTTGCCAAATTGCATTATCTCTTATAGTTTCCGAGATATGGACTATCGATAATTTACACCTTAGGCTCTGCTTCTAACTTGCTCCCAAATTGTAAAATGGTCTTATCTATTGGCGATTTCGTTCCAATTCACATTCCAAGTAATATTCGGCATGCTAATTACATTGCCGGTTGCCAAATTGCATTATCTCTTATAGTTTCCGAGATATGGACTATCGATAATTTACACCTTTAGGCTCTGCTTCTAACTTGGGCCCAAATTGTAAAATGGTCTTATCTATTGGCGATTTCGTTCCAATTCACATTCCAAATAATATTCGGCATGCTAATTACATTGCTGGTTGCCAAATTGAATTATCTCTTATAGTTTCCGAGATATGGACTATCGATAATTTACACCTTAGGCTCTGCTTCTAACTTGGGCCCAAATTGTAAAATGGTCTTACCTATTGGCGATTTCGTTCCAATTCACATTCCAAGTAATATTCGGCATGCTAATTACATTGCCGGTTGCCAAATTGCATTATCTCTTATAGTTTCCGAGATATGGACTATCGATAATTTACACCTTAGGCTCTGCTTCTAACTTGGGCCCAAATTGTAAAATGGTCTTATCTATTGGCGATTTCGTTCCAATTCACATTCCAAGTAATATTCGGCATGCTAATTACATTGCCGGTTGCCAAATTGCATTATCTCTTATAGTTTCCGAGATATGGACTATCGATAATTTACACCATAGGCTCTGCTTCTAACTTGGGCCCAAATTGTAAAATGGTCTTATCCATTGGCGATTTCGTTCCAATTCACATTCCAAGTAATATTCGGCATGCTAATTACATTGCCGGTTGCCAAATTGCATTATCTCTTATAGTTTCCGAGATATGGACTATCGATAATTTACACCTTAGGCTCTGCTTCTAACTTGCTCCCAAATTGTAAAATGGTCTTATCTATTGGCGATTTCGTTCCAATTCACATTCCAAGTAATATTCGGCATGCTAATTACATTGCCGGTTGCCAAATTGCATTATCTCTTATAGTCTCCGAGATATGGACTATCAATAATTTACACCTTAGGCTCTGCTTCTAACTTGGGCCCAAATTGTAAAATGGTCTTATCTAGTGGCGATTTCGTTCCAATTCACATTCCAAGTAAAATTCGGCATGCTAATTACATTGCCGGTTGCCAAATTGCATTATCTCTTATAGTCTCCGAGATATGGACTATCAATAATTTACACCTTAGGCTCTGCTTCTAACTTGGGCCCAAATTGTAAAATGGTCTTATCTAGTGGCGATTTCGTTCCAATTCACATTCCAAGTAAAATTCGGCATGCTAATTACATTGCCGGTTGCCAAATTGCATTATCTCTTATAGTTTCCGAGATATGGACTATCGATAATTTACACCTTAGGCTCTGCTTCTAACTTGGGCCCAAATTGTAAAATGGTCTTATCTATTGGCGATTTCGTTCCAATTCACATTCCAAGTAATATTCGGCATGCTAATTACATTGCCGGTTGCCAAATTGCATTATCTCTTATAGTTTCCGAGATATGGACTATCGATAATTTACACCTTAGGCTCTGCTTCTAACTTGGGCCCAAATTGTAAAATGGTCTTATCTATTGGCGATTTCGTTCCAATTCACACTACAAGTAATATTCGGCATGCTAATTACATTGCCGGTTGCGAAATTGCATTATCTCTTATAGTTTCCGAGATATGGACTATCGATAATTTACACCTTAGGCTCTGCTTCTAACTTGGGCCCAAATTGTAAAATGGTCTTATCTATTGGCGATTTCGTTCCAATTCACATTCCAAGTAATATTCGGCATGCTAATTACATTGCCGGTTGCCAAATTGCATTATCTCTTATAGTTTCCGAGATATGGACTATCGATAATTTACACCATAGGCTCTGCTTCTAACTTGGGCCCAAATTGTAAAATGGTCTTATCTATTGGCGATTTCGTTCCAATTCAAATTCCAAGTAATATTCGGCATGCTAATTACATTGCCGGTTGCCAAATTGCATTATCTCTTATAGTTTCCGAGATATGGACTATCGATAATTTACACCATAGGCTCTGCTTCTAACTTGGGCCCAAATTGTAAAATGGTCTTATCCATTGGCGATTTCGTTCCAATTCACATTCCAAGTAATATTCGGCATGCTAATTACATTGCCGGTTGCCAAATTGCATTATCTCTTATAGTTTCCGTGATATGGACTATCGATAATTTACACCTTAGGCTCTGCTTCTAACTTGCTCCCAAATTGTAAAATGGTCTTATCTATTGGCGATTTCGTTCCAATTCACATTCCAAGTAATATTCGGCATGCTAATTACATTGCCGGTTGCCAAATTGCATTATCTCTTATAGTTTCCGAGATATGGACTATCGATAATTTACACCTTAGGCTCTGCTTCTAACTTGGGCCCAAATTGTAAAATGGTCTTATCTATTAGCGATTTCGTTCCAATTCACATTCCAAGTAATATTCGGCATGCTAATTACATTGCCGGTTGCCAAATTGAATTATCTCTTATAGTTTCCGAGATATGGACTATCGATAATTTACACCTTAGGCTCTGCTTCTAACTTGGGCCCAAATTGTAAAATGGTCTTATCTATTGGCGATTTCGTTCCAATTCCCATTCCAAGTAATATTCGGCATGCTAATTACATTGCCGGTTGCCAAATTGCATTATCTCTTATAGTTTCCGAGATATGGACTATCGATAATTTACACCATAGGCTCTGCTTCTAACTTGGGCCCAAATTGTAAAATGGTCTTATCTATTGGCGATTTCGTTCCAATTCACATTCCAAGTAATATTCGGCATGCTAATTACATTGCCGGTTGCCAAATTGCATTATCTCTTATAGTTTCCGAGATATGGACTATCGATAATTTACACCTTAGGCTCTGCTTCTAACTTGCTCCCAAATTGTAAAATGGTCTTATCTATTGGCGATTTCGTTCCAATTCACATTCCAAGTAATATTCGGCATGCTAATTACATTGCCGGTTGCCAAATTGCATTATCTCTTATAGTTTCCGAGATATGGACTATCGATAATTTACACCTTTAGGCTCTGCTTCTAACTTGGGCCCAAATTGTAAAATGGTCTTATCTATTGGCGATTTCGTTCCAATTCACATTCCAAATAATATTCGGCATGCTAATTACATTGCTGGTTGCCAAATTGAATTATCTCTTATAGTTTCCGAGATATGGACTATCGATAATTTACACCTTAGGCTCTGCTTCTAACTTGGGCCCAAATTGTAAAATGGTCTTACCTATTGGCGATTTCGTTCCAATTCACATTCCAAGTAATATTCGGCATGCTAATTACATTGCCGGTTGCCAAATTGCATTATCTCTTATAGTTTCCGAGATATGGACTATCGATAATTTACACCTTAGGCTCTGCTTCTAACTTGGGCCCAAATTGTAAAATGGTCTTATCTATTGGCGATTTCGTTCCAATTCACATTCCAAGTAATATTCGGCATGCTAATTACATTGCCGGTTGCCAAATTGCATTATCTCTTATAGTTTCCGAGATATGGACTATCGATAATTTACACCATAGGCTCTGCTTCTAACTTGGGCCCAAATTGTAAAATGGTCTTATCCATTGGCGATTTCGTTCCAATTCACATTCCAAGTAATATTCGGCATGCTAATTACATTGCCGGTTGCCAAATTGCATTATCTCTTATAGTTTCCGAGATATGGACTATCGATAATTTACACCTTAGGCTCTGCTTCTAACTTGCTCCCAAATTGTAAAATGGTCTTATCTATTGGCGATTTCGTTCCAATTCACATTCCAAGTAATATTCGGCATGCTAATTACATTGCCGGTTGCCAAATTGCATTATCTCTTATAGTCTCCGAGATATGGACTATCAATAATTTACACCTTAGGCTCTGCTTCTAACTTGGGCCCAAATTGTAAAATGGTCTTATCTAGTGGCGATTTCGTTCCAATTCACATTCCAAGTAAAATTCGGCATGCTAATTACATTGCCGGGTGCCAAATTGCATTATCTCTTATAGTCTCCGAGATATGGACTATCAATAATTTACACCTTAGGCTCTGCTTCTAACTTGGGCCCAAATTGTAAAATGGTCTTATCTAGTGGCGATTTCGTTCCAATTCACATTCCAAGTAAAATTCGGCATGCTAATTACATTGCCGGTTGCCAAATTGCATTATCTCTTATAGTTTCCGAGATATGGACTATCGATAATTTACACCTTAGGCTCTGCTTCTAACTTGGGCCCAAATTGTAAAATGGTCTTATCTATTAGCGATTTCGTTCCAATTCACATTCCAAGTAATATTCGGCATGCTAATTACATTGCCGGTTGCCAAATTGAATTATCTCTTATAGTTTCCGAGATATGGACTATCGATAATTTACACCTTAGGCTCTGCTTCTAACTTGGGCCCAAATTGTAAAATGGTCTTACCTATTGGCGATTTCGTTCCAATTCACATTCCAAGTAATATTCGGCATGCTAATTAGATTGCCGGTTGCCAAATTGCATTATCTCTTATAGTTTCCGAGATATGGACTATCGATAATTTACACCTTAGGCTCTGCTTCTAACTTGGGCCCAAATTGTAAAATGGTCTTATCTATTGGCGATTTCGTTCCAATTCACATTCCAAGTAATATTCGGCATGCTAATTACATTGCCGGTTGCCAAATTGCATTTTCTCTTATAGTTTCCGAGATATGGACTATCGATAATTTACACCTTAGGCTCTGCTTCTAACTTGGGCCCAAATTGTAAAATGGTCTTATCTATTGGCGATTTCGTTCTAATTCACATTCCAAGTAATATTCGGCATGCTAATTACATTGCCGGTTGCCAAATTGCATTATCTCTTATAGTTTCCGAGATATGGACTATCGATAATTTACACCTTAGGCTCTGCTTCTAACTTGGGCCCAAATTGTAAAATGGTCTTATCTATTGGCGATTTCGTTCCAATTCACATTCCAAGTAATATTCGGCATGCTAATTACATTGCCGGTTGCCAAATTGCATTATCTCTTATAGTTTCCGAGATATGGACTATCGATAATTTACACCTTAGGCTCTGCTTCTAACTTGGGCCCAAATTGTAAAATGGTCTTATCTATTGGCGATTTCGTTCCAATTCACACTACAAGTAATATTCGGCATGCTAATTACATTGCCGGTTGCGAAATTGCATTATCTCTTATAGTTTCCGAGATATGGACTATCGATAATTTACACCTTAGGCTCTGCTTCTAACTTGGGCCCAAATTGTAAAATGGTCTTATCTATTGGCGATTTCGTTCCAATTCACATTCCAAGTAATATTCGGCATGCTAATTACATTGCCGGTTGCCAAATTGCATTATCTCTTATAGTTTCCGAGATATGGACTATCGATAATTTACACCATAGGCTCTGCTTCTAACTTGGGCCCAAATTGTAAAATGGTCTTATCTATTGGCGATTTCGTTCCAATTCAAATTCCAAGTAATATTCGGCATGCTAATTACATTGCCGGTTGCCAAATTGCATTATCTCTTATAGTTTCCGAGATATGGACTATCGATAATTTACACCTTAGGCTCTGCTTCTAACTTGGTCCCAAATTGTAAAATGGTCTTATCTATTGGCGATTTCGTTCCAATTCACATTCCAAGTAATATTCGGCATGCTAATTACATTGCCGGTTGCCAAATTGCATTATCTCTTATAGTTTCCGAGATATGGACTATCGATAATTTACACCTTAGGCTCTGCTTCTAACTTGGGCCCAAATTGTAAAATGGTCTTATCTATTAGCGATTTCGTTCCAATTCACATTCCAAGTAATATTCGGCATGCTAATTACATTGCCGGTTGCCAAATTGAATTATCTCTTATAGTTTCCGAGATATGGACTATCGATAATTTACACCTTAGGCTCTGCTTCTAACTTGGGCCCAAATTGTAAAATGGTCTTATCTATTGGCGATTTCGTTCCAATTCACATTCCAAGTAATATTCGGCATGCTAATTAGATTGCCGGTTGCCAAATTGCATTATCTCTTATAGTTTCCGAGATATGGACTATCGATAATTTACACCTTAGGCTCTGCTTCTAACTTGGGCCCAAATTGTAAAATGGTCTTATCTATTGGCGATTTCGTTCCAATTCACATTCCAAGTAATATTCGGCATGCTAATTACATTGCCGGTTGCCAAATTGCATTATCTCTTATAGTTTCCGAGATATGGACTATCGATAATTTACACCTTAGGCTCTGCTTCTAACTTGGTCCCAAATTGTAAAATGGTCTTATCTATTGGCGATTTCGTTCCAATTCACATTCCAAGTAATATTCGGCATGCTAATTACATTGCCGGTTGCCAAATTGCATTATCTCTTATAGTTTCCGAGATATGGACTATCGATAATTTACACCTTAGGCTCTGCTTCTAACTTGGACCCAAATTGTAAAATGGTCTTATCTATTAGCGATTTCGTTCCAATTCACATTCCAAGTAATATTCGGCATGCTAATTACATTGCCGGTTGCCAAATTGCATTATCTCTTATAGTTTCCGAGATATGGACTATCGATAATTTACACCTTAGGCTCTGCTTCTAACTTGGGCCCAAATTGTAAAATGGTCTTATCTATTGGCGATTTCGTTCCAATTCACATTCCAAGTAATATTCGGCATGCTAATTACATTGCCGGTTGCCAAATTGCATTATCTCTTATAGTTTCCGAGATATGGACTATCGATAATTTACACCTTAGGCTCTGCTTCTAACTTGGGCCCAAATTGTAAAATGGTCTTATCTATTGGCGATTTCGTTCCAATTCACATTCCAAGTAATATTCGGCATGCTAATTACATTGCCGGTTGCCAAATTGCATTATCTCTTATAGTTTCCGAGATATGGACTATCGATAATTTACACCTTAGGCTCTGCTTCTAACTTGGGCCCAAATTGTAAAATGGTCTTATCTATTGGCGATTTCGTTCTAATTCACATTCCAAGTAATATTCGGCATGCTAATTACATTGCCGGTTGCCAAATTGCATTATCTCTTATAGTTTCCGAGATATGGACTATCGATAATTTACACCTTAGGCTCTGCTTCTAACTTGGGCCCAAATTGTAAAATGGTCTTATCTATTGGCGATTTCGTTCCAATTCACATTCCAAGTAATATTCGGCATGCTAATTACATTGCCGGTTGCCAAATTGCATTATCTCTTATAGTTTCCGAGATATGGACTATCGATAATTTACACCTTAGGCTCTGCTTCTAACTTGGGCCCAAATTGTAAAATGGTCTTATCTATTGGCGATTTCGTTCCAATTCACATTACAAGTAATATTCGGCATGCTAATTACATTGCCGGTTGCGAAATTGCATTATCTCTTATAGTTTCCGAGATATGGACTATCCATAATTTACACCTTAGGCTCTGCTTCTAACTTGGGCCCAAATTGTAAAATGGTCTTATCTATTGGCGATTTCGTTCCAATTCACATTCCAAGTAATATTCGGCATGCTAATTACATTGCCGGTTGCCAAATTGCATTATCTCTTATAGTTTCCGAGATATGGACTATCGATAATTTACACCATAGGCTCTGCTTCTAACTTGGGCCCAAATTGTAAAATGGTCTTATCTATTGGCGATTTCGTTCCAATTCAAATTCCAAGTAATATTCGGCATGCTAATTACATTGCCGGTTGCCAAATTGCATTATCTCTTATAGTTTCCGAGATATGGACTATCGATAATTTACACCATAGGCTCTGCTTCTAACTTGGGCCCAAATTGTAAAATGGTCTTATCCATTGGCGATTTCGTTCCAATTCACATTCCAAGTAATATTCGGCATGCTAATTACATTGCCGGTTGCCAAATTGCATTATCTCTTATAGTTTCCGAGATATGGACTATCGATAATTTACACCTTAGGCTCTGCTTCTAACTTGCTCCCAAATTGTAAAATGGTCTTATCTATTGGCGATTTCGTTCCAATTCACATTCCAAGTAATATTCGGCATGCTAATTACATTGCCGGTTGCCAAATTGCATTATCTCTTATAGTTTCCGAGATATGGACTATCGATAATTTACACCTTAGGCTCTGCTTCTAACTTGGGCCCAAATTGTAAAATGGTCTTATCTATTAGCGATTTCGTTCCAATTCACATTCCAAGTAATATTCGGCATGCTAATTACATTACCGGTTGCCAAATTGAATTATCTCTTATAGTTTCCGAGATATGGACTATCGATAATTTACACCTTAGGCTCTGCTTCTAACTTGGGCCCAAATTGTAAAATGGTCTTACCTATTGGCGATTTCGTTCCAATTCACATTCCAAGTAATATTCGGCATGCTAATTAGATTGCCGGTTGCCAAATTGCATTATCTCTTATAGTTTCCGAGATATGGACTATCGATAATTTACACCTTAGGCTCTGCTTCTAACTTGGGCCCAAATTGTAAAATGGTCTTATCTATTGGCGATTTCGTTCCAATTCACATTCCAAGTAATATTCGGCATGCTAATTACATTGCCGGTTGCCAAATTGCATTATCTCTTATAGTTTCCGAGATATGGACTATCGATAATTTACACCTTAGGCTCTGCTTCTAACTTGGGCCCAAATTGTAAAATGGTCTTATCTATTGGCGATTTCGTTCCAATTCACATTCCAAGTAATATTCGGCATGCTAATTACATTGCCGGTTGCCAAATTGCATTATCTCTTATAGTTTCCGAGATATGGACTATCGATAATTTACACCTTAGGCTCTGCTTCTAACTTGGGCCCAAATTGTAAAATGGTCTTATCTATTGGCGATTTCGTTCCAATTCACATTCCAAGTAATATTCGGCATGCTAATTACATTGCCGGTTGCCAAATTGCATTATCTCTTATAGTTTCCGAGATATGGACTATCGATAATTTACACCTTAGGCTCTGCTTCTAACTTGGGCCCAAATTGTAAAATGGTCTTATCTATTGGCGATTTCGTTCCAATTCACACTCCAAGTAATATTCGGCATGCTAATTACATTGCCGGTTGCCAAATTGCATTATCTCTTATAGTTTCCGAGATATGGACTATCGATAATTTACACCTTAGGCTCTGCTTCTAACTTGGGCCCAAATTGTAAAATGGTCTTATCTATTGGCGATTTCGTTCCAATTCACATTCCAAGTAATATTCGGCATGCTAATTACATTGCCGGTTGCCAAATTGCATTATCTCTTATAGTTTCCGAGATATGGACTATCGATAATTTACACCTTAGGCTCTGCTTCTAACTTGGGCCCAAATTGTAAAATGGTCTTATCTATTGGCGATTTCGTCCCAATTCACATTCCAAGTGATATTCGGCATGCTAATTACATTGCCGGTTGCGAAATTGCATTATCTCTTATAGTTTCCGAGATATGGACTATCAATAATTTACACCTTAGGCTCTGCTTCTAACTTGGGCCCAAATTGTAAAATGGTCTTATCTATTGGCGATTTCGTTCCAATTCACATTCCAAGTAATATTCGACATGCTAATTACATTGCCGGTTGCCAAATTGCATTATCTCTTATAGTTTCCGAGATATGGACTATCGATAATTTACACCTTAGGCTCTGCTTCTAACTTGGGCCCAAATTGTAAAATGGTCTTATCTATTGGCGATTTCGTTCCAATTCACATTCCAAGTAATATTCAGCATGCTAATTACATTGCCGGTTGCCAAATTGCATTATCTCTTATAGTTTCCGAGATATGGACTATCGATAATTTACACCTTAGGCTCTGCTTCTAACTTGGGCCCAAATTGTAAAATGGTCTTATCTATTGGCGATTTCGTTCCAATTCACATTCCAAGTAATATTCGGCATGCTAATTATATTGCCGGTTGCCAAATTGCATTATCTCTTATAGTTTCCGAGATATGGACTATCGATAATTTACACCTTAGGCTCTGCTTCTAACTTGCTCCCAAATTGTAAAATGGTCTTATCTATTGGCGATTTCGTTCCAATTCACATTCCAAGTAATATTCGGCATGCTAATTACATTGCCGGTTGCCAAATTGCATTATCTCTTATAGTTTCCGAGATATGGACTATCGATAATTTACACCTTAGGCTCTGCTTCTAACTTGGGCCCAAATTGTAAAATGGTCTTATCTATTGGCGATTTCGTTCCAATTCACATTCCAAGTAATATTCGGCCTGCTAATTACATTGCCGGTTGCCAAATTGCATTATCTCTTATAGTTTCCGAGATATGGACTATCGATAATTTACACCTTAGGCTCTGCTTCTAACTTGGGCCCAAATTGTAAAATGGTCTTATCTATTGGCGATTTCGTTCCAATTCACATTCCAAGTAATATTCGGCATGCTAATTACATTGCCGGTTGCCAAATTGCATTATCTCTTATAGTTTCCGAGATATGGACTATCGATAATTTACACCTTAGGCTCTGCTTCTAACTTGGGCCCAAATTGTAAAATGGTCTTATCTATTGGCGATTTCGTTCCAACTCACATTCCAAGTAATATTCGGCATGCTAATTACATTGCCGGTTGCCAAATTGCATTATCTCTTATAGTTTCCGAGATATGGACTATCGATAATTTACACCTTAGGCTCTGCTTCTAACTTGGGCCCAAATTGTAAAATGGTCTTACCTATTGGCGATTTCGTTCCAATTCACACTCCAAGTAATATTCGGCATGCTAATTACATTGCCGGTTGCGAAATTGCATTATCTCTTATAGTTTCCGAGATATGGACTATCAATAATTTACACCTTAGGCTCTGCTTCTAACTTGGGCCCAAATTGTAAAATGGTCTTATCTATTGGCGATTTCGTTCCAATTCACATTCCAAGTAATATTTGGCATGCTAATTACATTGCCCGTTGCCAAATTGCATTATCTCTTATAGTTTCCGAGATATGGACTATCGATAATTTACACCTTAGGCTCTGCTTCTAACTTGGGCCCAAATTGTAAAATGGTCTTATCTATTGACGATTTCGTTCCAATTCACACTCCAAGTAATATTCGGCATGCTAATTACATTGCCGGTTGCGAAATTGTATTATCTCTTATAGTTTCCGAGATATGGACTATCAATAATTTACACCTTAGGCTCTGCTTCTAACTTGGGCCCAAATTGTAAAATGGTCTTATCTATTGGCGATTTCGTTCCAATTCACATTCCAAGTAATATTCGGCATGCTAATTAAATTGCCGGTTGCCAAATTGCATTATCTCTTATAGTTTCCGAGATATGGACTATCGATAATTTACACCTTAGGCTCTGCTTCTAACTTGGGCCCAAATTGTAAAATGGTCTTATCTATTGGCGATTTCGTCCCAATTCACATTCCAAGTGATATTCGGCATGCTAATTACATTGCCGGTTGCGAAATTGCATTATCTCTTATAGTTTCCGAGATATGGACTATCAATAATTTACACCTTAGGCTCTGCTTCTAACTTGGGCCCAAATTGTAAAATGGTCTTATCTAGTGGCGATTTCGTTCCAATTCACATTCCAAGTAAAATTCGGCATGCTAATTACATTGCCGGTTGCCAAATTGCATTATCTCTTATAGTTTCCGAGATATGGACTATCGATAATTTACACCTTAGGCTCTGCTTCTAACTTGGGCCCAAATTGTAAAATGGTCTTATCTATTGGCGATTTCGTCCCAATTCACATTCCAAGTGATATTCGGCATGCTAATTACATTGCCGGTTACCAAATTGCATTATCTCTTATAGTTTCCGAGATATGGACTATCGATAATTTACACCTTAGGCTCTACTTCTAACTTGGGCCCAAATTGTAAAATGGTCTTATCTATTGGCGATTTCGTTCCAATTCACATTCCAAGTAATATTCGGCATGCTAATTACATTGCCGGTTGCCAAATTGCATTATCTCTTATAGTTTCCGAGATATGGACTATCGATAATTTACACCTTAGGCTCTGCTTCTAACTTGGGCCCAAATTGTAAAATGGTCTTATCTATTGGCGATTTCGTCCCAATTCACATTCCAAGTGATATTCGGCATGCTAATTACATTGCCGGTTGCGAAATTGCATTATCTCTTATAGTTTCCGAGATATGGACTATCAATAATTTACACCTTAGGCTCTGCTTCTAACTTGGGCCCAAATTGTAAAATGGTCTTATCTATTGGCGATTTCGTTCCAATTCACATTCCAAGTAATATTCGGCATGCTAATTACATTGCCGGTTGCCAAATTGAATTATCTCTTATAGTTTCCGAGATATGGACTATCGATAATTTACACCATAGGCTCTGCTTCTAACTTGGGCCCAAATTGTAAAATGGTCTTATCTATTGGCGATTTCGTTCCAATTCAAATTCCAAGTAATATTCGGCATGCTAATTACATTGCCGGTTGCCAAATTGCATTATCTCTTATAGTTTCCGAGATATGGACTATCGATAATTTACACCTTAGGCTCTGCTTCTAACTTGCTCCCAAATTGTAAAATGGTCTTATCTATTGGCGATTTCGTTCCAATTCACATTCCAAGTAATATTCGGCATGCTAATTACATTGCCGGTTGCCAAATTGCATTATCTCTTATAGTTTCCGAGATATGGGCTATCGATAATTTACACCTTAGGCTCTGCTTCTAACTTGGGCCCAAATTGTAAAATGGTCTTATCTATTGGCGATTTCGTTCCAATTCACATTCCAAGTAATATTCGGCATGCTAATTACATTGCCGGTTGCCAAATTGCATTATCTCTTATAGTTTCCGAGATATGGACTATCGATAATTTACACCTTAGGCTCTGCTTCTAACTTGGGCCCAAATTGTAAAATGGTCTTATCTATTGGCGATTTCGTTCCAATTCACATTCCAAGTAATATTCGGCATGCTAATTACATTGCCGGTTGCCAAATTGCATTATCTCTTATAGTTTCCGAGATATGGACTATCGATAATTTACACCATAGGCTCTGCTTCTAACTTGGGCCCAAATTGTAAAATGGTCTTATCTATTGGCGATTTCGTTCCAATTCACAATCCAAGTAATATTCGGCATGCTAATTACATTGCCGGTTGCCAAATTGCATTATCTCTTATAGTTTCCGAGATATGGACTATCGATAATTTACACCTTAGGCTCTGCTTCTAACTTGCTCCCAAATTGTAAAATGGTCTTATCTATTGGCGATTTCGATCCAATTCACATTCCAAGTAATATTCGGCATGCTAATTACATTGCCTGTTGCCAAATTGCATTATCTCTTATAGTTTCCGAGATATGGACTATCGATAATTTACACCTTAGGCTCTGCTTCTAACTTGGGCCCAAATTGTAAAATGGCCTTATCTATTGGCGATTTCGTTCCAATTCACATTCCAAGTAATATTCGGCATGCTAATTACATTGCCGGTTGCCAAATTGCATTATCTCTTATAGTTTCCGAGATATGGACTATCGATAATTTACACCTTAGGCTCTGCTTCTAACTTGGGCCCAAATTGTAAAATGGTCTTATCTATTGGCGATTTCGTTCCAATTCACATTCCAAGTAATATTCGGCATGCTAATTACATTGCCGGTTGCCAAATTGCATTATCTCTTATAGTTTCCGAGATATGGACTATCGATAATTTACACCATAGTCTCTGCTTCTAACTTGGGCCCAAATTGTAAAATGGTCTTATCTATTGGCGATTTCGTTCCAATTCACATTCCAAGTAATATTCGGCATGCTAATTACATTGCCGGTTGCCAAATTGCATTATCTCTTATAGTTTCCGAGATATGGACTATCGATAATTTACACCTTAGGCTCTGCTTCTAACTTGGGCCCAAATTGTAAAATGGTCTTATCTATTGGCGATTTCGTTCCAATTCACATTCCAAGTAATATTCGGCATGCTAATTACATTGCCGGTTGCCAAATTGCATTATCTCTTATAGTTTCCGAGATATGGACTATCAATAATTTACACCTTAGGCTCTGCTTCTAACTTGGGCCCAAATTGTAAAATGGTCTTATCTATTGGCGATTTCGTTCCAACTCACATTCCAAGTAATATTCGGCATGCTAATTACATTGCCGGTTGCCAAATTGCATTATCTCTTATAGTTTCCGAGATATGGACTATCGATAATTTACACCTTAGGCTCTGCTTCTAACTTGGGCCCAAATTGTAAAATGGTCTTACCTATTGGCGATTTCGTTCCAATTCACACTCCAAGTAATATTCGGCATGCTAATTACATTGCCGGTTGCGAAATTGCATTATCTCTTATAGTTTCCGAGATATGGACTATCAATAATTTACACCTTAGGCTCTGCTTCTAACTTGGGCCCAAATTGTAAAATGGTCTTATCTATTGGCGATTTCGTTCCAATTCACATTCCAAGTAATATTCGGCATGCTAGTTACATTGCCCGTTGCCAAATTGCATTATCTCTTATAGTTTCCGAGATATGGACTATCGATAATTTACACCTTAGGCTCTGCTTCTAACTTGGGCCCAAATTGTAAAATGGTCTTATCTATTGGCGATTTCGTTCCAATTCACACTACAAGTAATATTCGGCATGCTAATTACATTGCCGGTTGCGAAATTGCATTATCTCTTATAGTTTCCGAGATATGGACTATCGATAATTTACACCTTAGGCTCTGCTTCTAACTTGGGCCCAAATTGTAAAATGGTCTTATCTATTGGCGATTTCGTTCCAATTCACATTCCAAGTAATATTCGGCATGCTAATTACATTGCCGGTTGCCAAATTGCATTATCTCTTATAGTTTCCGAGATATGGACTATCGATAATTTACACCATAGGCTCTGCTTCTAACTTGGGCCCAAATTGTAAAATGGTCTTATCTATTGGCGATTTCGTTCCAATTCAAATTCCAAGTAATATTCGGCATGCTAATTACATTGCCGGTTGCCAAATTGCATTATCTCTTATAGTTTCCGAGATATGGACTATCGATAATTTACACCATAGGCTCTGCTTCTAACTTGGGCCCAAATTGTAAAATGGTCTTATCCATTGGCGATTTCGTTCCAATTCACATTCCAAGTAATATTCGGCATGCTAATTACATTGCCGGTTGCCAAATTGCATTATCTCTTATAGTTTCCGAGATATGGACTATCGATAATTTACACCTTAGGCTCTGCTTCTAACTTGCTCCCAAATTGTAAAATGGTCTTATCTATTGGCGATTTCGTTCCAATTCACATTCCAAGTAATATTCGGCATGCTAATTACATTGCCGGTTGCCAAATTGCATTATCTCTTATAGTTTCCGAGATATGGACTATCGATAATTTACACCTTAGGCTCTGCTTCTAACTTGGGCCCAAATTGTAAAATGGTCTTATCTATTAGCGATTTCGTTCCAATTCACATTCCAAGTAATATTCGGCATGCTAATTACATTGCCGGTTGCCAAATTGAATTATCTCTTATAGTTTCCGAGATATGGACTATCGATAATTTACACCTTAGGCTCTGCTTCTAACTTGGGCCCAAATTGTAAAATGGTCTTACCTATTGGCGATTTCGTTCCAATTCACATTCCAAGTAATATTCGGCATGCTAATTAGATTGCCGGTTGCCAAATTGCATTATCTCTTATAGTTTCCGAGATATGGACTATCGATAATTTACACCTTAGGCTCTGCTTCTAACTTGGGCCCAAATTGTAAAATGGTCTTATCTATTGGCGATTTCGTTCCAATTCACATTCCAAGTAATATTCGGCATGCTAATTACATTGCCGGTTGCCAAATTGCATTATCTCTTATAGTTTCCGAGATATGGACTATCGATAATTTACACCTTAGGCTCTGCTTCTAACTTGGGCCCAAATTGTAAAATGGTCTTATCTATTGGCGATTTCGTTCTAATTCACATTCCAAGTAATATTCGGCATGCTAATTACATTGCCGGTTGCCAAATTGCATTATCTCTTATAGTTTCCGAGATATGGACTATCGATAATTTACACCTTAGGCTCTGCTTCTAACTTGGGCCCAAATTGTAAAATGGTCTTATCTATTGGCGATTTCGTTCCAATTCACATTCCAAGTAATATTCGGCATGCTAATTACATTGCCGGTTGCCAAATTGCATTATCTCTTATAGTTTCCGAGATATGGACTATCGATAATTTACACCTTAGGCTCTGCTTCTAACTTGGGCCCAAATTGTAAAATGGTCTTATCTATTGGCGATTTCGTTCCAATTCACACTACAAGTAATATTCGGCATGCTAATTACATTGCCGGTTGCGAAATTGCATTATCTCTTATAGTTTCCGAGATATGGACTATCGATAATTTACACCTTAGGCTCTGCTTCTAACTTGGGCCCAAATTGTAAAATGGTCTTATCTATTGGCAATTTCGTTCCAATTCACATTCCAAGTAATATTCGGCATGCTAATTACATTGCCGGTTGCCAAATTGCATTATCTCTTATAGTTTCCGAGATATGGACTATCGATAATTTACACCTTAGGCTCTGCTTCTAACTTGGGCCCAAATTGTAAAATGGTCTTATCTATTATCGATTTCGTTCCAATTCACATTCCAAGTAATATTCGGCATGCTAATTACATTGCCGGTTGCCAAATTGCATTATCTCTTATAGTTTCCGAGATATGGACTATCGATAATTTACACCTTAGGCTCTGCTTCTAACTTGGGCCCAAATTGTAAAATGGTCTTATCTATTGGCGATTTCGTCCCAATTCACATTCCAAGTGATATTCGGCATGCTAATTACATTGCCGGTTGCGAAATTGCATTATCTCTTATAGTTTCCGAGATATGGACTATCAATAATTTACACCTTAGGCTCTGCTTCTAACTTGGGCCCAAATTGTAAAATGGTCTTATCTATTGGCGATTTCGTTCCAATTCACATTCCAAGTAATATTCGACATGCTAATTACATTGCCGGTTGCCAAATTGCATTATCTCTTATAGTTTCCGAGATATGGACTATCGATAATTTACACCTTAGGCTCTGCTTCTAACTTGGGCCCAAATTGTAAAATGGTCTTATCTATTGGCGATTTCGTTCCAATTCACATTCCAAGTAATATTCGGCATGCTAATTACATTGCCGGTTGCCAAATTGCATTATCTCTTATAGTTTCCGAGATATGGACTATCGATAATTTACACCTTAGGCTCTGCTTCTAACTTGGGCCCAAATTGTAAAATGGTCTTATCTATTGGCGATTTCGTTCCAATTCACATTCCAAGTAATATTCGGCATGCTAATTACATTGCCGGTTGCCAAATTGCATTATCTCTTATAGTTTCCGAGATATGGACTATCGATAATTTACACCATAGTCTCTGCTTCTAACTTGGGCCCAAATTGTAAAATGGTCTTATCTATTGGCGATTTCGTTCCAATTCACATTCCAAGTAATATTCGGCATGCTAATTATATTGCCGGTTGCCAAATTGCATTATCTCTTATAGTTTCCGAGATATGGACTATCGATAATTTACACCTTAGGCTCTGCTTCTAACTTGCTCCCAAATTGTAAAATGGTCTTATCTATTGGCGATTTCGTTCCAATTCACATTCCAAGTAATATTCGGCATGCTAATTACATTGCCGGTTGCCAAATTGCATTATCTCTTATAGTTTCCGAGATATGGACTATCGATAATTTACACCTTAGGCTCTGCTTCTAACTTGGGCCCAAATTGTAAAATGGTCTTATCTATTGGCGATTCCGTTCCAATTCACATTCCAAGTAATATTCGGCATGCTAATTACATTGCCGGTTGCCAAATTGCATTATCTCTTATAGTTTCCGAGATATGGACTATCGATAATTTACACCTTAGGCTCTGCTTCTAACTTGGGCCCAAATTGTAAAATGGTCTTATCTATTGGCGATTTCGTTCCAATTCACATTCCAAGTAATATTCGGCATGCTAATTACATTGCCGGTTGCCAAATTGCATTATCTCTTATAGTTTCCGAGATATGGACTATCGATAATTTACACCTTAGGCTCTGCTTCTAACTTGGGCCCAAATTGTAAAATGGTCTTATCTATTGGCGATTTCGTTCCAACTCACATTCCAAGTAATATTCGGCATGCTAATTACATTGCCGGTTGCCAAATTGCATTATCTCTTATAGTTTCCGAGATATGGACTATCGATAATTTACACCTTAGGCTCTGCTTCTAACTTGGGCCCAAATTGTAAAATGGTCTTACCTATTGGCGATTTCGTTCCAATTCACACTCCAAGTAATATTCGGCATGCTAATTACATTGCCGGTTGCGAAATTGCATTATCTCTTATAGTTTCCGAGATATGGACTATCAATAATTTACACCTTAGGCTCTGCTTCTAACTTGGGCCCAAATTGTAAAATGGTCTTATCTATTGGCGATTTCGTTCCAATTCACATTCCAAGTAATATTCGGCATGCTAATTACATTGCCCGTTGCCAAATTGCATTATCTCTTATAGTTTCCGAGATATGGACTATCGATAATTTACACCTTAGGCTCTGCTTCTAACTTGGGCCCAAATTGTAAAATGGTCTTATCTATTGACGATTTCGTTCCAATTCACACTCCAAGTAATATTCGGCATGCTAATTACATTGCCGGTTGCGAAATTGCATTATCTCTTATAGTTTCCGAGATATGGACTATCGATAATTTACACCTTAGGCTCTGCTTCTAACTTGGGCCCAAATTGTAAAATGGTCTTATCTATTGGCGATTTCGTTCCAATTCACATTCCAAGTAATATTCGGCATGCTAATTACATTGCCGGTTGCCAAATTGCATTATCTCTTATAGTTTCCGAGATATGGACTATCGATAATTTACACCTTAGGCTCTGCTTCTAACTTGGGCCCAAATTGTAAAATGGTCTTATCTATTATCGATTTCGTTCCAATTCACATTCCAAGTAATATTCGGCATGCTAATTACATTGCCGGTTGCCAAATTGCATTATCTCTTATAGTTTCCGAGATATGGACTATCGATAATTTACACCTTAGGCTCTGCTTCTAACTTGGGCCCAAATTGTAAAATGGTCTTATCTATTGGCGATTTCGTCCCAATTCACATTCCAAGTGATATTCGGCATGCTAATTACATTGCCGGTTGCGAAATTGCATTATCTCTTATAGTTTCCGAGATATGGACTATCAATAATTTACACCTTAGGCTCTGCTTCTAACTTGGGCCCAAATTGTAAAATGGTCTTATCTATTGGCGATTTCGTTCTAATTCACATTCCAAGTAATATTCGACATGCTAATTACATTGCCGGTTGCCAAATTGCATTATCTCTTATAGTTTCCGAGATATGGACTATCGATAATTTACACCTTAGGCTCTGCTTCTAACTTGGGCCCAAATTGTAAAATGGTCTTATCTATTGGCGATTTCGTTCCAATTCACATTCCAAGTAATATTCGGCATGCTAATTACATTGCCGGTTGCCAAATTGCATTATCTCTTATAGTTTCCGAGATATGGACTATCGATAATTTACACCTTAGGCTCTGCTTCTAACTTGGGCCCAAATTGTAAAATGGTCTTATCTATTGGCGATTTCGTTCCAATTCACATTCCAAGTAATATTCGGCATGCTAATTACATTGCCGGTTGCCAAATTGCATTATCTCTTATAGTTTCCGAGATATGGACTATCGATAATTTACACCATAGTCTCTGCTTCTAACTTGGGCCCAAATTGTAAAATGGTCTTATCTATTGGCGATTTCGTTCCAATTCACATTCCAAGTAATATTCGGCATGCTAATTATATTGCCGGTTGCCAAATTGCATTATCTCTTATAGTTTCCGAGATATGGACTATCGATAATTTACACCTTAGGCTCTGCTTCTAACTTGCTCCCAAATTGTAAAATGGTCTTATCTATTGGCGATTTCGTTCCAATTCACATTCCAAGTAATATTCGGCATGCTAATTACATTGCCGGTTGCCAAATTGCATTATCTCTTATAGTTTCCGAGATATGGACTATCGATAATTTACACCTTAGGCTCTGCTTCTAACTTGGGCCCAAATTGTAAAATGGTCTTATCTATTGGCGATTTCGTTCCAATTCACATTCCAAGTAATATTCGGCATGCTAATTACATTGCCGGTTGCCAAATTGCATTATCTCTTATAGTTTCCGAGATATGGACTATCGATAATTTACACCTTAGGCTCTGCTTCTAACTTGGGCCCAAATTGTAAAATGGTCTTATCTATTGGCGATTTCGTTCCAATTCACATTCCAAGTAATATTCGGCATGCTAATTACATTGCCGGTTGCCAAATTGCATTATCTCTTATAGTTTCCGAGATATGGACTATCGATAATTTACACCTTAGGCTCTGCTTCTAACTTGGGCCCAAATTGTAAAATGGTCTTATCTATTGGCGATTTCGTTCCAATTCACATTCCAAGTAATATTCGGCATGCTAATTACATTGCCGGTTGCGAAATTGTATTATCTCTTATAGTTTCCGAGATATGGACTATCAATAATTTACACCTTAGGCTCTGCTTCTAACTTGGGCCCAAATTGTAAAATGGTCTTATCTATTGGCGATTTCGTTCCAATTCACATTCCAAGTAATATTCGGCATGCTAATTACATTGCCGGTTGCCAAATTGCATTATCTCTTATAGTTTCCGAGATATGGACTATCGATAATTTACACCTTAGGCTCTGCTTCTAACTTGGGCCCAAATTGTAAAATGGTCTTATCTATTGGCGATTTCGTCCCAATTCACATTCCAAGTGATATTCGGCATGCTAATTACATTGCCGGTTGCGAAATTGTATTATCTCTTATAGTTTCCGAGATATGGACTATCAATAATTTACACCTTAGGCTCTGCTTCTAACTTGGGCCCAAATTGTAAAATGGTCTTATCTATTGGCGATTTCGTTCCAATTCACATTCCAAGTAATATTCGGCATGCTAATTACATTGCCGGTTGCCAAATTGCATTATCTCTTATAGTTTCCGAGATATGGACTATCGATAATTTACACCTTAGGCTCTGCTTCTAACTTGGGCCCAAATTGTAAAATGGTCTTATCTATTGGCGATTTCGTCCCAATTCACATTCCAAGTGATATTCGGCATGCTAATTACATTGCCGGTTGCCAAATTGCATTATCTCTTATAGTTTCCGAGATATGGACTATCGATAATTTACACCTTAGGCTCTGCTTCTAACTTGGGCCCAAATTGTAAAATGGTCTTATCTATTGGCGATTTCGTTCCAATTCACATTCCAAGTAATATTCGGCATGCTAATTACATTGCCGGTTGCCAAATTGCATTATCTCTTATAGTTTCCGAGATATGGACTATCGATAATTTACACCTTAGGCTCTGCTTCTAACTTGGGCCCAAATTGTAAAATGGTCTTATCTATTGGCGATTTCGTTCCAATTCACATTCCAAGTGATATTCGGCATGCTAATTACATTGCCGGTTGCCAAATTGCATTATCTCTTATAGTTTCCGAGATATGGACTATCGATAATTTACACCTTAGGCTCTGCTTCTAACTTGGGCCCAAATTGTAAAATGGTCTTATCTATTGGCGATTTCGTTCCAATTCACATTCCAAGTAATATTCGGCATGCTAATTACATTGCCGGTTGCCAAATTGCATTATCTCTTATAGTTTCCGAGATATGGACTATCGATAATTTACACCTTAGGCTCTGCTTCTAACTTGGGCCCAAATTGTAAAATGGTCTTATCTATTGGCGATTTCGTTCCAATTCAAATTCCAAGTAATATTCGGCATGCTAATTACATTGCCGGTTGCCAAATTGCATTATCTCTTATAGTTTCCGAGATATGGACTATCGATAATTTACACCTTAGGCTCTGCTTCTAACTTGGTCCCAAATTGTAAAATGGTCTTATCTATTGGCGATTTCGTTCCAATTCACATTCCAAGTAATATTCGGCATGCTAATTACATTGCCGGTTGCCAAATTGCATTATCTCTTATAGTTTCCGAGATATGGACTATCGATAATTTACACCTTAGGCTCTGCTTCTAACTTGGGCCCAAATTGTAAAATGGTCTTATCTATTGGCGATTTCGTTCCAATTCACATTCCAAGTAATATTCGGCATGCTAATTACATTGCCGGTTGCCAAATTGCATTATCTCTTATAGTTTCCGAGATATGGACTATCGATAATTTACACCATAGGCTCTGCTTCTAACTTGGGCCCAAATTGTAAAATGGTCTCATCTATTGGCGATTTCGTTCCAATTCACAATCCAAGTAATATTCGGCATGCTAATTACATTGCCGGTTGCCAAATTGCATTATCTCTTATAGTTTCCGAGATATGGACTATCGATAATTTACACCTTAGGCTCTGCTTCTAACTTGCGCCCAAATTGTAAAATGGTCTTATCTATTGGCGATTTCGATCCAATTCACATTCCAAGTAATATTCGGCATGCTAATTACATTGCCTGTTGCCAAATTGCATTATCTCTTATAGTTTCCGAGATATGGACTATCGATAATTTACACCTTAGGCTCTGCTTCTAACTTGGGCCCAAATTGTAAAATGGTCTTATCTATTGGCGATTTCGTTCCAATTCACATTCCAAGTAATATTCGGCATGCTAATTACATTGCCGGTTGCCAAATTGCATTATCTCTTATAGTTTCCGAGATATGGACTATCGATAATTTACACCTTAGGCTCTGCTTCTAACTTGGGCCCAAATTGTAAAATGGTCTTATCTATTGGCGATTTCGTTCCAATTCACATTCCAAGTAATATTCGGCATGCTAATTACATTGCCGGTTGCCAAATTGCATTATCTCTTATAGTTTCCGAGATATGGACTATCGATAATTTACACCATAGTCTCTGCTTCTAACTTGGGCCCAAATTGTAAAATGGTCTTATCTATTGGCGATTTCGTTCCAATTCACATTCCAAGTAATATTCGGCATGCTAATTACATTGCCGGTTGCCAAATTGCATTATCTCTTATAGTTTCCGAGATATGGACTATCGATAATTTACACCTTAGGCTATGCTTCTAACTTGGGCCCAAATTGTAAAATGGTCTTATCTATTGGCGATTTCGTTCCAATTCACATTCCAAGTAATATTCGGCATGCTAATTACATTGCCGGTTGCCAAATTGCATTATCTCTTATAGTTTCCGAGATATGGACTATCAATAATTTACACCTTAGGCTCTGCTTCTAACTTGGGCCCAAATTGTAAAATGGTCTTATCTATTGGCGATTTCGTTCCAACTCACATTCCAAGTAATATTCGGCATGCTAATTACATTGCCGGTTGCCAAATTGCATTATCTCTTATAGTTTCCGAGATATGGACTATCGATAATTTACACCTTAGGCTCTGCTTCTAACTTGGGCCCAAATTGTAAAATGGTCTTATCTATTGGCGATTTCGTTCCAATTCACATTCCAAGTAATATTCGGCATGCTAGTTACATTGCCCGTTGCCAAATTGCATTATCTCTTATAGTTTCCGAGATATGGACTATCGATAATTTACACCTTAGGCTCTGCTTCTAACTTGGGCCCAAATTGTAAAATGGTCTTATCTATTGACGATTTCGTTCCAATTCACACTCCAAGTAATATTCGGCATGCTAATTACATTGCCGGTTGCGAAATTGTATTATCTCTTATAGTTTCCGAGATATGGACTATCAATATTTTACACCTTAGGCTCTGCTTCTAACTTGGGCCCAAATTGTAAAATGGTCTTATCTATTGGCGATTTCGTTCCAATTCACATTCCAAGTAATATTCGGCATGCTAATTACATTGCCGGTTGCCAAATTGCATTATCTCTTATAGTTTCCGAGATATGGACTATCGATAATTTACACCTTAGGCTCTGCTTCTAACTTGGGCCCAAATTGTAAAATGGTCTTATCTATTGGCGATTTCGTCCCAATTCACATTCCAAGTGATATTCGGCATGCTAATTACATTGCCGGTTGCGAAATTGCATTATCTCTTATAGTTTCCGAGATATGGACTATCAATAATTTACACCTTAGGCTCTGCTTCTAACTTGGGCCCAAATTGTAAAATGGTCTTATCTAGTGGCGATTTCGTTCCAATTCACATTCCAAGTAAAATTCGGCATGCTAATTACATTGCCGGTTGCCAAATTGCATTATCTCTTATAGTTTCCGAGATATGGACTATCGATAATTTACACCTTAGGCTCTGCTTCTAACTTGGGCCCAAATTGTAAAATGGTCTTATCTATTGGCGATTTCGTCCCAATTCACATTCCAAGTGATATTCGGCATGCTAATTACATTGCCGGTTGCGAAATTGCATTATCTCTTATAGTTTCCGAAATATGGACTATCAATAATTTACACCTTAGGCTCTGCTTCTAACTTGGGCCCAAATTGTAAAATGGTCTTATCTATTGGCGATTTCGTTCCAATTCACATTCCAAGTAATATTCGGCATGCTAATTACATTGCCGGTTGCCAAATTGCATTATCTCTTATAGTTTCCGAGATATGGACTATCGATAATTTACACCTTAGGCTCTGCTTCTAACTTGGGCCCAAATTGTAAAATGGTCTTATCTATTGGCGATTTCGTTCCAATTCACATTCCAAGTAATATTCGGCATGCTAATTACATTGCCGGTTGCCAAATTGCATTATCTCTAATAGTTTCCGAGATATGGACTATCGATAATTTACACCATAGGCTCTGCTTCTAACTTGGGCCCAAATTGTAAAATGGTCTTATCTATTGGCGATTTCGTTCCAATTCACATTCCAAGTAATATTCGGCATGCTAATTACATTGCCGGTTGCCAAATTGCATTATCTCTTATAGTTTCCGAGATATGGACTATCGATAATTTACACCTAGGCTCTGCTTCTAACTTGCTCCCAAATTGTAAAATGGTCTTATCTATTGGCGATTTCGATCCAATTCACATTCCAAGTAATATTCGGCATGCTAATTACATTGCCTGTTGCCAAATTGCATTATCTCTTATAGTTTCCGAGATATGGACTATCGATAATTTACACCTTAGGCTCTGCTTCTAACTTGAGCCCAAATTGTAAAATGGTCTTATCTATTGGCGATTTCGTTCCAATTCACATTCCAAGTAATATTCGGCATGCTAATTACATTGCCGGTTGCCAAATTGAATTATCTCTTATAGTTTCCGAGATATGGACTATCGATAATTTACACCTTAGGCTCTGCTTCTAACTTGGGCCCAAATTGTAAAATGGTCTTACCAATTGGCGATTTCGTTCCAATTCACATTCCAAGTAATATTCGGCATGCTAATTACATTGCCGGTTGCCAAATTGCATTATCTCTTATAGTTTCCGAGATATGGACTATCGATAATTTACACCTTAGGCTCTGCTTCTAACTTATGCCCAAATTGTAAAATGGTCTTATCTATTGGCGATTTCGTTCCAATTCACATTCCAAGTAATATTCGGCATGCTAATTACATTTCCGGTTGCCAAATTGCATTATCTCTTATAGTTTCCGAGATATGGACTATCGATAATTTACACCTTAGGCTCTGCTTCTAACTTGGGCCCAAATTGTAAAATGGTCTTCTCTATTGGCGATTTCGTTCCAATTCACATTCCAAGTAATATTCGGCATGCTAATTACATTGCCGGTTGCCAAATTGCATTATCTCTTATAGTTTCCGAGATATGGACTATCGATAATTTACACCAGGTTCGTCCATCGATCGATGGACGAACCTTAGGCTCTGCTTCTAACTTGGGCCCAAATTGTAAAATGGTCTTATCTATTGGCGATTTCGTTCCAATTCACAGTCCAAGTAATATTCGGCATGCTAATTACATTGCCGGTTGCCAAATTGCATTACCTCTTATAGTTTCCGAGATATGGACTATCAATAATTTACACCTTAGGCTCTGCTTCTAACTTGGGCCCAAATTGTAAAATGGTCTTATCTATTGGCGATTTCGTTCCAATTCACATTCCAAGTAATATTCGGCATGCTAATTACATTGCCGGTTGCCAAATTGCATTATCTCTTATAGTTTCCGAGATATGGACTATCGATAATTTACACCTTAGGCTCTGCTTCTAACTTGGGCCCAAATTGTAAAATGGTCTTATCTATTGGCGATTTCGTTCCAATTCACATTCCAAGTAATATTCGGCATGCTAATTACATTGCCGGTTGCCAAATTGCATTATCTCTTATAGTTTCCGAGATATGGACTATCGATAATTTACACCTTAGGCTCTGCTTCTAACTTGGGCCCAAATTGTAAAATGGTCTTATCTATTGGCGATTTCGTTCCAATTCACATTCCAAGTAATATTCGCCATGCTAATTACATTGCCGGTTGCCAAATTGCATTATCTCTTATAGTTTCCGAGATATGGACTATCGATAATTTACACCATAGGCTCTGCTTCTAACTTGGGCCCAAATTGTAAAATGGTCTTATCTATTGGCGATTTCGTTCCAATTCACATTCCAAGTAATATTCGGCATGCTAATTACATTGCCGGTTGCCAAATTGCATTATCTCTTATAGTTTCCGAGATATGGACTATCGATAATTTACACCTTAGGCTCTGCTTCTAACTTGGGCCCAAATTGTAAAATGGTCTTATCTATTGGCGATTTCGTCCCAATTCACATTCCAAGTGATATTCGGCATGCTAATTACATTGCCGGTTGCGAAATTGCATTATCTCTTATAGTTTCCGAGATATGGACTATCGATAATTTACACCTTAGGCTCTGCTTCTAACTTGGGCCCAAATTGTAAAATGGTCTTATCTATTGGCGATTTCGTTCCAATTCACATTCCAAGTAATATTCGGCATGCTAATTACATTGCCGGTTGCCAAATTGCATTATCTCTTATAGTTTCCGAGATATGGACTATCGATAATTTACACCTTAGGCTCTGCTTCTAACTTGGGCCCAAATTGTAAAATGGTCTTATCTATTGGCGATTTCGTTCCAATTCACATTCCAAGTATTATTCGGCATGCCAATTACATTGCCGGTTGCCAAATTGCATTATCTCTTATAGTTTCCGAGATATGGACTATCGATAATTTACACCATAGGCTCTGCTTCTAACTTGGGCCCAAATTGTAAAATGGTCTTATCTATTGGCGATTTCGTTCCAATTCACATTCCAAGTAATATTCGGCATGCTAATTACATTGCCGGTTGCCAAATTGCATTATCTCTTATAGTTTCCGAGATATGGACTATCGATAATTTACACCTTAGGCTCTGCTTCTAACTTGGGCCCAAATTGTAAAATGGTCTTATCTATTGGCGATTTCGTCCCAATTCACATTCCAATTGATATTCGGCATGCTAATTACATTGCCGGTTGCGAAATTGCATTATCTCTTATAGTTTCCGAGATATGGACTATCGATAATTTACACCTTAGGCTCTGCTTCTAACTTGGGCCCAAATTGTAAAATGGTCTTATCTATTGGCGATTTCGTTCCAATTCACATTCCAAGTAATATTCGGCATGCTAATTACATTGCCGGTTGCCAAATTGCATTATCTCTTATAGTTTCCGAGATATGGACTATCGATAATTTACACCTTAGGCTCTGCTTCTAACTTGGGCCCAAATTGTAAAATGGTCTTATCTATTGGCGATTTCGTTCCAATTCACATTCCAAGTAATATTCGGCATGCTAATTACATTGCCGGTTGCCAAATTGCATTATCTCTTATAGTTTCCGAGATATGGACTATCGATAATTTACACCTTAGGCTCTGCTTCTAACTTGGGCCCAAATTGTAAAATGGTCTTATCTATTGGCGATTTCGTCCCAATTCACATTCCAAGTGATATTCGGCGTGCTAATTACATTGCCCGTTGCGAAATTGCATTATCTCTTATACTTTCCGAGATATGGACTATCAATAATTTACACCTTAGGCTCTGCTTCTAACTTGGGCCCAAATTGTAAAATGGTCTTATCTATTGGCGATTTCGTCCCAATTCACATTCCAAGTGATATTCGGCGTGCTAATTACATTGCCCGTTGCGAAATTGCATTATCTCTTATAGTTTCCGAGATATGGACTATCAATAATTTACACCTTAGGCTCTGCTTCTAACTTGGGCCCAAATTGTAAAATGGTCTTATCTATTGGCGATTTCGTTCCAATTCACATTCCAAGTAATATTCGGCATGCTAATTACATTGCCGGTTGCCAAATTGCATTATCTCTTATAGTTTCCGAGATATGGACTATCGATAATTTACACCTTAGGCTCTGCTTCTAACTTGGGCCCAAATTGTAAAATGGTCTTATCTATTGGCGATTTCGTTCCAATTCACATTCCAAGTAATATTCGGCATGCTAATTACATTGCCGGTTGCCAAATTGCATTATCTCTTATAGTTTCCGAGATATGGACTATCAATAATTTACACCTTAGGCTCTGCTTCTAACTTGGGCCCAAATTGTAAAATGGTCTTATCTATTGGCGATTTCGTTCCAATTCACATTCCAAGTAATATTCGGCATGCTAATTACATTGCCGGTTGCCAAATTGCATTATCTCTTATAGTTTCCGAGATATGGACTATCGATAATTTACACCATAGGCTCTGCTTCTAACTTGGGCCCAAATTGTAAAATGGTCTTATCTATTGGCGATTTCGTTCCAATTCACATTCCAAGTAATATTCGGCATGATAATTACATTGCCGGTTGCCAAATTGCATTATCTCTTATAGTTTCCGAGATATGGACTATCGATAATTTACACCTAGGCTCTGCTTCTAACTTGCTCCCAAATTGTAAAATGGTCTTATCTATTGGCGATTTCGATCCAATTCACATTCCAAGTAATATTCGGCATGCTAATTACATTGCCTGTTGCCAAATTGCATTATCTCTTATAGTTTCCGAGATATGGACTATCGATAATTTACACCTTAGGCTCTGCTTCTAACTTGAGCCCAAATTGTAAAATGGTCTTATCTATTGGCGATTTCGTTCCAATTCACATTCCAAGTAATATTCGGCATGCTAATTACATTGCCGGTTGCCAAATTGAATTATCTCTTATAGTTTCCGAGATATGGACTATCGATAATTTACACCTTAGGCTCTGCTTCTAACTTGGGCCCAAATTGTAAAATGGTCTTATCTATTGGCGATTTCGTTCCAATTCACATTCCAAGTAATATTCGGCATGCTAATTACATTGCCGGTTGCCAAATTGCATTATCTCTTATAGTTTCCGAGATATGGACTATCGATAATTTACACCTTAGGCTCTGCTTCTAACTTGGGCCCAAATTGTAAAATGGTCTTATCTATTGGCGATTTCGTTCCAATTCACATTCCAAGTAATATTCGGCATGCTAATTACATTGCCGGTTGCCAAATTGCATTATCTCTTATAGTTTCCGAGATATGGACTATCGATAATTTACACCTTAGGCTCTGCTTCTAACTTGGGCCCAAATTGTAAAATGGTCTTATCTATTGGCGATTTCGTTCCAATTCACATTCCAAGTAATATTCGGCATGCTAATTACATTGCCGGTTGCCAAATTCCATTATCTCTTATAGTTTCCGAGATATGGACTATCGATAATTTACACCATAGGCTCTGCTTCTAACTTGGGCCCAAATTGTAAAATGGTCTTATCTATTGGCGATTTCGTTCCAATTCACATTCCAAGTAATATTCGGCATGCTAATTACATTGCCGGTTGCCAAATTGCATTATCTCTTATAGTTTCCGAGATATGGACTATCGATAATTTACACCTAGGCTCTGCTTCTAACTTGCTCCCAAATTGTAAAATGGTCTTATCTATTGGCGATTTCGATCCAATTCACATTCCAAGTAATATTCGGCATGCTAATTACATTGCCTGTTGCCAAATTGCATTATCTCTTATAGTTTCCGAGATATGGACTATCGATAATTTACACCTTAGGCTCTGCTTCTAACTTGAGCCCAAATTGTAAAATGGTCTTATCTATTGGCGATTTCGTTCCAATTCACATTCCAAGTAATATTCGGCATGCTAATTACATTGCCGGTTGCCAAATTGAATTATCTCTTATAGTTTCCGAGATATGGACTATCGATAATTTACACCTTAGGCTCTGCTTCTAACTTGGGCCCAAATTGTAAAATGGTCTTACCTATTGGCGATTTCGTTCCAATTCACATTCCAAGTAATATTCGGCATGCTAATTACATTGCCGGTTGCCAAATTGCATTATCTCTTATAGTTTCCGAGATATGGACTATCGATAATTTACACCTTAGGCTCTGCTTCTAACTTATGCCCAAATTGTAAAATGGTCTTATCTATTGGCGATTTCGTTCCAATTCACATTCCAAGTAATATTCGGCATGCTAATTACATTGCCGGTTGCCAAATTGCATTATCTCTTATAGTTTCCGAGATATGGACTATCGATAATTTACACCTTAGGCTCTGCTTCTAACTTGGGCCCAAATTGTAAAATGGTCTTCTCTATTGGCGATTTCGTTCCAATTCACATTCCAAGTAATATTCGGCATGCTAATTACATTGCCGGTTGCCAAATTGCATTATCTCTTATAGTTTCCGAGATATGGACTATCGATAATTTACACCAGAGGCTCTGCTTCTAACTTGGGCCCAAATTGTAAAATGGTCTTATCTATTGGCGATTTCGTTCCAATTCACATTCCAAGTAATATTCGGCATGCTAATTACATTGCCGGTTGCCAAATTGCATTATCTCTTATAGTTTCCGAGATATGGACTATCAATAATTTACACCTTAGGCTCTGCTTCTAACTTGGGCCCAAATTGTAAAATGGTCTTATCTATTGGCGATTTCGTTCCAATTCACATTCCAAGTAATATTCGGCATGCTAATTACATTGCCGGTTGCCAAATTGCATTATCTCTTATAGTTTCCGAGATATGGACTATCGATAATTTACACCTTAGGCTCTGCTTCTAACTTGGGCCCAAATTGTAAAATGGTCTTATCTATTGGCGATTTCGTTCCAATTCACATTCCAAGTAATATTCGGCATGCTAATTACATTGCCGGTTGCCAAATTGCATTATCTCTTATAGTTTCCGAGATATGGACTATCGATAATTTACACCTTAGGCTCTGCTTCTAACTTGGGCCCAAATTGTAAAATGGTCTTATCTATTGGCGATTTCGTTCCAATTCACATTCCAAGTAATATTCGGCATGCTAATTACATTGCCGGTTGCCAAATTGCATTATCTCTTATAGTTTCCGAGATATGGACTATCGATAATTTACACCATAGGCTCTGCTTCTAACTTGGGCCCAAATTGTAAAATGGTCTTATCTATTGGCGATTTCGTTCCAATTCACATTCCAAGTAATATTCGGCATGCTAATTACATTGCCGGTTGCCAAATTGCATTATCTCTTATAGTTTCCGAGATATGGACTATCGATAATTTACACCTTAGGCTCTGCTTCTAACTTGGGCCCAAATTGTAAAATGGTCTTATCTATTGGCGATTTCGTTCCAATTCACATTCCAAGTAATATTCGGCATGCTAATTACATTGCCGGTAACCAAATTGCATTATCTCTTATAGTTTCCGAGATATGGACTATCGATAATTTACACCATAGGCTCTGCTTCTAACTTGGGCCCAAATTGTAAAATGGTCTTATCTATTGGCGATTTCGTTCCAATTCACATTCCAAGTAATATTCGGCATGCTAATTACATTGCCGGTTGCCAAATTGCATTATCTCTTATAGTTTCCGAGATATGGACTATCGATAATTTACACCTAGGCTCTGCTTCTAACTTGCTCCCAAATTGTAAAATGCTCTTATCTATTGGCGATTTCGATCCAATTCACATTCCAAGTAATATTCGGCATGCTAATTACATTGCCGGTTGCCAAATTGCATTATCTCTTATAGTTTCCGAGATATGGACTATCGATAATTTACACCTTAGGCTCTGCTTCTAACTTATGCCCAAATTGTAAAATGGTCTTATCTATTGGCGATTTCGTTCCAATTCACATTCCAAGTAATATTCGGCATGCTAATTACATTGCCGGTTGCCAAATTGCATTATCTCTTATAGTTTCCGAGATATTGACTATCGATAATTTACACCTTAGGCTCTGCTTCTAACTTGGGCCCAAATTGTAAAATGGTCTTCTCTATTGGCGATTTCGTTCCAATTCACATTCCAAGTAATATTCGGCATGCTAATTACATTGCCGGTTGCCAAATTGCATTATCTCTTATAGTTTCCGAGATATGGACTATCGATAATTTACACCAGGTTCGTCCATCGATCGATGGACGAACCTAGGCTCTGCTTCTAACTTGGGCCCAAATTGTAAAATGGTCTTATCTATTGGCGATTTCGTTCCAATTCACATTCCAAGTAATATTCGGCATGCTAATTACATTGCCGGTTGCCAAATTGCATTATCTCTTATAGTTTCCGAGATATGGACTATCAATAATTTACACCTTAGGCTCTGCTTCTAACTTGGGCCCAAATTGTAAAATGGTCTTATCTATTGGCGATTTCGTTCCAATTCACATTCCAAGTAATATTCGGCATGCTAATTACATTGCCGGTTGCCAAATTGCATTATCTCTTATAGTTTCCGAGATATGGACTATCGATAATTTACACCTTAGGCTCTGCTTCTAACTTGGGCCCAAATTGTAAAATGGTCTTATCTATTGGCGATTTCGTTCCAATTCACATTCCAAGTAATATTCGGCATGCTAATTACATTTCCGGTTGCCAAATTGCATTATCTCTTATAGTTTCCGAGATATGGACTATCGATAATTTACACCTTAGGCTCTGCTTCTAACTTGGGCCCAAATTGTAAAATGGTCTTATCTATTGGCGATTTCGTTCCAATTCACATTCCAAGTAATATTCGGCATGCTAATTACATTGCCGGTTGCCAAATTGCATTATCTCTTATAGTTTCCGAGATATGGACTATCGATAATTTACACCATAGGCTCTGCTTCTAACTTGGGCCCAAATTGTAAAATGGTCTTATCTATTGGCGATTTCGTTCCAATTCACATTCCAAGTAATATTCGGCATGCTAATTACATTGCCGGTTGCCAAATTGCATTATCTCTTATAGTTTCCGAGATATGGACTATCGATAATTTACACCTTAGGCTCTGCTTCTAACTTGGGCCCAAATTGTAAAATGGTTTTATCTATTGGCGATTTCGTTCCAATTCACATTCCAAGTAATATTCGGCATGCTAATTACATTGACGGTTGCCAAATTGCATTATCTCTTATAGTTTCCGAGATATGGACTATCGATAATTTACACCTTAGGCTCTGCTTCTAACTTGGGCCCAAAATGTAAAATGGTCTTATCTATTGGCGATTTCGTTCCAATTCACATTCCAAGTAATATTCGGCATGCTAATTACATTGCCGGTTGCCAAATTGCATTATCTCTTATAGTTTCCGAGATATGGACTATCGATAATTTACACCATAGGCTCTGCTTCTAACTTGGGCCCAAATTGTAAAATGGTCTTATCTATTGGCGATTTCGTTCCAATTCACATTCCAAGTAATATTCGGCATGCTAATTACATTGCCGGTTGCCAAATTGCATTATCTCTTATAGTTCCGAGATATGGACTATCGATAATTTACACCTTAGGCTCTGCTTCTAACTTGCTCCTAAATTGTAAAATGGTCTTATCTATTGGCGATTTCGTTCCAATTCACATTCCAAGTAATATTCGGCATGCTAATTACATTGCCGGTTGCCAAATTGCATTATCTCTTATAGTTTCCGAGATATGGACTATCGATAATTTACACCTTAGGCTCTGCTTCTGACTTGGGCCCAAATTGTAAAATGGTCTTATCTATTGGCGATTTCGTTCCAATTCACATTCCAAGTAATATTCGGCATGCTAATTACATTGCCGGTTGCCAAATTGCATTATCTCTTATAGTTTCCGAGATACGGACTATCGATAATTTACACCTTAGGCTCTGCTTCTAACTTGGGCCCAAATTGTAAAATGGTCTTACCTATTGGCGATTTCGTTCCAATTCACATTCCAAGTGATATTCGGCATGCTAATTACATTGCCGGTTGCGAAATTGCATTATCTCTTATAGTTTCCGAGGTATGGACTATCAATAATTTACACCTTAGGCTCTGCTTCTAACTTGGGCCCAAATTGTAAAATGGTCTTATCTATTGGCGATTTCGTTCCAATTCACATTCCAAGTAATATTCGGCATGCTAATTACATTGCCGGTTGCCAAATTGCATTATCTCTTATAGTTTCCGAGATATGGACTATCGATAATTTACACCTTAGGCTCTGCTTCTAACTTGGGCCCAAATTGTAAAATGGTCTTATCTATTGGCGATTTCGTTGCAATTCACATTCCAAGTAATATTCGGCATGCTAATTACATTGCCGGTTGCCAAATTGCATTATCTCTTATAGTTTCCGAGATATGGACTATCGATTATTTACACCTTAGGCTCTGCTTCTAACTTGGGCCCAAATTGTAAAATGGTCTTATCTATTGGCGATTTCGTCCCAATTCACATTCCAAGTGATATTCGGCATGCTAATTACATTGCCGGTTACCAAATTGCATTATCTCTTATAGTTTCCGAGATATGGACTATCGATAATTTTCACCTTAGGCTCTGCTTCTAACTTGGGCCCAAATTGTAAAATGGTCTTATCTATTGGCGATTTCGTTCCAATTCACATTCCAAGTAATATTCGGCATGCTAATTACATTGCCGGTTGCCAAATTGCATTATCTCTTATAGTTTCCGAGATATGGACTATCGATAATTTACACCTTAGGCTCTGCTTCTAACTTGGGCCCAAATTGTAAAATGGTCTTATCTATTGGCGATTTCGTCCAAATTCACATTCCAAGTGATATTCGGCATGCTAATTACATTGCCGGTTGCGAAATTGTATTATCTCTTATAGTTTCCGAGATATGGACTATCAATAATTTACACCTTAGGCTCTGCTTCTAACTTGGGCCCAAATTGTAAAATGGTCTTATCTATTGGCGATTTCGTTCCAATACACATTCCAAGTAATATTCGGCATGCTAATTACATTGCCGGTTGCCCAATTGCATTATCTCTTATAGTTTCCGAGATATGGACTATCGATAATTTACACCATAGGCTCTGCTTCTAACTTGGGCCCAAATTGTAAAATGGTCTTATCTATTGGCGATTTCGTTCCAATTCACATTCCAAGTAATATTCGGCATGCTAATTACATTGCCGGTTGCCAAATTGCATTATCTCTTATAGTTTCCGAGATATGGACTATCGATAATTTACACCATAGGCTCTGCTTCTAACTTGGGCCCAAATTGTAAAATGGTCTTATCTATTGGCGATTTCGTTCCAATTCACATTCCAAGGAATATTCGGCATGCTAATTACATTGCCGGTTGCCAAATTGCATTATCTCTTATAGTTTCCGAGATATGGACTATCGATAATTTACACCATAGGCTCTGCTTCTAACTTGGGCCCAAATTGTAAAATGGTCTTATCTATTGGCGATTTCGTTCAAATTCACATTCCAAGTAATATTCGGCATGCTAATTACATTGCCGGTTGCCAAATTGCATTATCTCTTATAGTTTCCGAGATATGGACTATCGATAATTTACACCTTAGGCTCTGCTTCTAACTTGGGCCCAAATTGTAAAATGGTCTTATCTATTGGCGATTTCGTTCCAATTCACATTCCAAGTAATATTCGGCATGCTAATTACATTGCCGGTTGCCAAATTGCATTATCTCTTATAGTTTCCGAGATATGGACTATCGATAATTTACACCTTAGGCTCTGCTTCTAACTTGGGCCCAAATTGTAAAATGGTCTTATCTATTGGCGATTTCGTTCCAATTCACATTCCAAGTAATATTCGGCATGCTAATTACATTGCCGGTTGCCAAATTGAATTATCTCTTATAGTTTCCGAGATATGGACTATCGATAATTTACACCTTAGGCTCTGCTTCTAACTTGGGCCCAAATTGTAAAATGGTCTTACCTATTGGCGATTTCGTTCCAATTCACATTCCAAGTAATATTCGGCATGCTAATTACATTGCCGGTTGCCAAATTGCATTATCTCTTATAGTTTCCGAGATATGGACTATCGATAATTTACACCTTAGGCTCTGCTTCTAACTTGGGCCCAAATTGTAAAATGGTCTTATCTATTGGCGATTTCGATCCAATTCACATTCCAAGTAATATTCGGCATGCTAATTACATTGCCGGTTGCCAAATTGCATTATCTCTTATAGTTTCCGAGATATGGACTATCGATAATTTACACCTTAGGCTCTGCTTCTAACTTGGGCCCAAATTGTAAAATGGTCTTATCTATTGGCGATTTCGTCCCAATTCACATTCCAAGTGATTTTCGGCATGCTAATTACATTGCCGGTTGCGAAATTGCATTATCTCTTATAGTTTCCGAGATATGGACTATCAATAATTTACACCTTAGGCTCTGCTTCTAACTTGGGCCCAAATTGTAAAATGGTCTTATCTATTGGCGATTTCGTTCCAATTCACATTCCAGGTAATATTCGGCATGCTAATTACATTGCCGGTTGCCAAATCGCATTATCTCTTATAGTTTCCGAGATATGGACTATCGATAATTTACACCTTAGGCTCTGCTTCTAACTTGGGCCCAAATTGTAAAATGGTCTTATCTATTGGCGATTTCGTTGCAATTCACATTCCAAGTAATATTCGGCATGCTAATTACATTGCCGGTTGCCAAATTGCATTATCTCTTATAGTTTCCGAGATATGGACTATCGATAATTTACACCTTAGGCTCTGCTTCTAACTTGGGCCCAAATTGTAAAATGGTCTTATCTATTGGCGATTTCGTTCCAATTCACATTCCAAGTAATATTCGGCATGCTAATTACATTGCCGGTTGCCAAATTGCATTATCTCTTATAGTTTCCGAGATATGGACTATCGATAATTTACACCTTAGGCTCTGCTTCTAACTTGGGCCCAAATTGTAAAATGGTCTTATCTATTGGCGATTTCGTTCCAATTCATACTCCAAGTAATATTCGGCATGCTAATTACATTGCCGGTTGCGAAATTGCATTATCTCTTATAGTTTCCGAGATATGGACTATCGATAATTTACACCTTAGGCTCTGCTTCTAACTTGGGCCCAAATTGTAAAATGGTCTTATCTATTGGCGATTTCGATCCAATTCACATTCCAAGTAATATTCGGCATGCTAATTACATTGCCGGTTGCCAAATTGCATTATCTCTTATAGTTTCCGAGATATGGTCTATCGATAATTTACACCTTAGGCTCTGCTTCTAACTTGGGCCCAAATTGTAAAATGGTCTTATCTATTGGCGATTTCGTTCCAATTCACATTCCAAGTAATATTCGGCATGCTAATTACATTGCCGGTTGCCAAATTGCATTATCTCTTATAGTTTCCGAGATATGGACTATCGATAATTTACACCTTAGGCTCTGCTTCTAACTTGGGCCCAAATTGTAAAATGGTCTTATCTATTGGCGATTTCGTCCCAATTCACATTCCAAGTGATATTCGGCATGCTAATTACATTGCCGGTTGCGAAATTGCATTATCTCTTATAGTTTCCGAGATATGGACTATCAATAATTTACACCTTAGGCTCTGCTTCTAACTTGGGCCCAATTTGTAAAATGGTCTTATCTATTGGCGATTTCGTCCCAATTCACATTCCAAGTGATATTCGGCATGCTAATTACATTGCCGGTTGCGAAATTGCATTATCTCTTATAGTTTCCGAGATATGGACTATCAATAATTTACACCTTAGGCTCTGCTTCTAACTTGGGCCCAAATTGTAAAATGGTCTTATCTAGTGGCGATTTCGTTCTAATTCACATTCCAAGTAAAATTCGGCATGCTAATTACATTGCCGGTTGCCAAATTGCATTATCTCTTATAGTTTCCGAGATATGGACTATCGATAATTTACACCTTAGGCTCTGCTTCTAACTTGGTCCCAAATTGTAAAATGGTCTTATCTATTGGCGATTTCGTCCCAATTCACATTCCAAGTGATATTCGGCATGCTAATTACATTGCCGGTTACCAAATTGCATTATCTCTTATAGTTTCCGAGATATGGACTATCGATAATTTACACCTTAGGCTCTGCTTCTAACTTGGGCCCAAATTGTAAAATGGTCTTATCTATTGGCGATTTCGTTCCAATTCACATTCCAAGTAATATTCGGCATGCTAATTACATTGCCGGTTGCCAAATTGCATTATCTCTTATAGTTTCCGAGATATGGACTATCGATAATTTACACCTTAGGCTCTGCTTCTAACTTGGGCCCAAATTGTAAAATGGTCTTATCTATTGGCGATTTCGTCCCAATTCACATTCCAAGTGATATTCGGCATGCTAATTACATTGCCGGTTGCGAAATTGCATTATCTCTTATAGTTTCCGAGATATGGACTATCAATAATTTACACCTTAGGCTCTGCTTCTAACTTGGGCCCAATTTGTAAAATGGTCTTATCTATTGGCGATTTCGTTCCAATTCACATTCCAAGTAATATTCGGCGTGCTAATTACATTGCCGGTTGCCAAATTGCATTATCTCTTATAGTTTCCGAGATATGGACTATCGATAATTTACACCTTAGGCTCTGCTTCTAACTTGGGCCCAAATTGTAAAATGGTCTTATCTATTGGCGATTTCGTTCCAATTCACATTCCAAGTTATATTCGGCATGCTAATTACATTGCCGGTTGCCAAATTGCATTATCTCTTATAGTTTCCGAGATATGGACTATCGATAATTTACACCTTAGGCTCTGCTTCTAACTTGGGCCCAAATTGTAAAATGGTCTTATCTATTGGCGATTTCGTTCCAATTCACATTCCAAGTAATATTCGGCAAGCTAATTACATTGCCGGTTGCCAAATTGCATTATCTCTTATAGTTTCCGAGATATGGACTATCGATAATTTACACCATAGGCTCTGCTTCTAACTTGGGCCCAAATTGTAAAATGGTCTTATCTATTGGCGATTTCGTTCCAATTCACATTCCAAGTAATATTCGGCATGCTAATTACATTGCCGGTTGCCAAATTGCATTATCTCTTATAGTTTCCGAGATATGGACTATCGATAATTTACACCTTAGGCTCCGCTTCTAACTTGGGCCCAAATTGTAAAATGGTCTTATCTATTGGCGATTTCGTTCCAATTCACATTCCAAGTAATATTCGGCATGCTAATTACATTGCCGGTTGCCAAATTGCATTATCTCTTATAGTTTCCGAGATATGGACTATCGATAATTTACACCATAGGCTCTGCTTCTAACTTGGGCCCAAATTGTAAAATGGTCTTATCTATTGGCGATTTCGTTCCAATTCACATTCCAAGTAATATTCGGCATGCTAATAACATTGCCGGTTGCCAAATTGCATTATCTCTTATAGTTTCCGAGATATGGACTATCGATAATTTACACCATAGGCTCTGCTTCTAACTTGGGCCCAAATTGTAAAATGGTCTTATCTATTGGCGATTTCGTTCCAATTCACATTCCAAGTAATATTCGGCATGCTAATTACATTGCCGGTTGCCAAATTGCATTATCTCTTATAGTTTCCGAGATATGGACTATCGATAATTTACACCTTAGGCTCTGCTTCTAACTTGGGCCCAAATTGTAAAATGGTCTTATCTATTGGCGATTTCGTCCCAATTCACATTCCAAGTGATATTCGGCATGCTAATTACATTGCCGGTTGCGAAATTGCATTATCTCTTATAGTTTCCGAGATATGAACTATCAATAATTTACACCTTAGGCTCTGCTTCTAACTTGGGCCCAAATTGTAAAATGGTCTTATCTATTGGCGATTTCGTTCCAATTCACATTCCAAGTAATATTCGGCATGCTAATTACATTGATGGTTGCCAAATTGCATTATCTCTTATAGTTTCCGAGATATGGACTATCGATAATTTACACCTTAGGCTCTGCTTCTAACTTGGGCCCAAATTGTAAAATGGTCTTATCTATTGGCGATTTCGTTCCAATTCACATTCCAAGTAATATTCGGCATGCTCATTACATTGCCGGTTGCCAAATTGCATTATCTCTTATAGTTTCCGAGATATGGACTATCGATAATTTACACCTTAGGCTCTGCTTCTAACTTGGGCCCAAATTGTAAAATGGTCTTATCTATTGGCGATTTCGTTCCAATTCACATTCCAAGTAATATTCGGCATGCTAATTACATTGCCGGTTGCCAAATTGCATTATCTCTTATAGTTTCCGAGATATGGACTATCGATAATTTACACCATAGGCTCTGCTTCTAACTTGGGCCCAAATTGTAAAATGGTCTTATCTATTGGCGATTTCGTTCCAATTCACATTCCAAGTAATATTCGGCATGCTAATTACATTGATGGTTGCCAAATTGCATTATCTCTTATAGTTTCCGAGATATGGACTATCGATAATTTACACCTTAGGCTCTGCTTCTAACTTGGGCCCAAATTGTAAAATGGTCTTATCTATTGGCGATTTCGTTCCAATTCACATTCCAAGTAATATTCGGCATGCTAATTACATTGCCGGTTGCCAAATTGCATTATCTCTTATAGTTTCCGAGATATGGACTATCGATAATTTACACCTTAGGCTCTGCTTCTAACTTGGGCCCAAATTGTAAAATGGTCTTATCTATTGGCGATTTCGTCCCAATTCACATTCCAAGTGATATTCGGCATGCTAATTACATTGCCGGTTGCGAAATTGCATTATCTCTTATAGTTTCCGAGATATGGACTATCAATAATTTACACCTTAGGCTCTGCTTCTAACTTGGGCCCAAATTGTAAAATGGTCTTATCTAGTGGCGATTTCGTTCCAATTCACATTCCAAGTAAAATTCGGCATGCTAATTACATTGCCGGTTGCCAAATTGCATTATCTCTTATAGTTTCCGAGATATGGACTATCGATAATTTACACCTTAGGCTCTGCTTCTAACTTGGGCCCAAATTGTAAAATGGTCTTATCTATTGGCGATTTCGTCCCAATTCACATTCCAAGTGATATTCGGCATGCTAATTACATTGCCGGTTACCAAATTGCATTATCTCTTATAGTTTCCGAGATATGGACTATCGATAATTTACACCTTAGGCTCTGCTTCTAACTTGGGCCCAAATTGTAAAATGGTCTTATCTATTGGCGATTTCGTTCCAATTCACATTCCAAGTAATATTCGGCATGCTAATTACATTGCCGGTTGCCAAATTGCATTATCTCTTATAGTTTCCGAGATATGGACTATCGATAATTTACACCTTAGGCTCTGCTTCTAACTTGGGCCCAAATTGTAAAATGGTCTTATCTATTGGCGATTTCGTCCCAATTCACATTCCAAGTGATATTCGGCATGCTAATTACATTGCCGGTTGCGAAATTGCATTATCTCTTATAGTTTCCGAGATATGGACTATCAATAATTTACACCTTAGGCTCTGCTTCTAACTTGGGCCCAAATTGTAAAATGGTTTTATCTATTGGCGATTTCGTTCCAATTCACATTCCAAGTAATATTCGGCATGCTAATTACATTGCCGGTTGCCAAATTGCATTATCTCTTATAGTTTCCGAGATATGGACTATCGATAATTTACACCTTAGGCTCTGCTTCTAACTTGGGCCCAAATTGTAAAATGGTCTTATCTATTGGCGATTTCGTCCCAATTCACATTCCAAGTGATATTCGGCATGCTAATTACATTGCCGGTTGCGAAATTGCATTATCTCTTATAGTCTCCGAGATATGGACTATCAATAATTTACACCTTAGGCTCTGCTTCTAACTTGGGCCCAAATTGTAAAATGGTCTTATCTAGTGGCGATTTCGTTCCAATTCACATTCCAAGTAAAATTCGGCATGCTAATTACATTGCCGGTTGCCAAATTGCATTATCTCTTATAGTTTCCGAGATATGGACTATCGATAATTTACACCTTAGGCTCTGCTTCTAACTTGGGCCCAAATTGTAAAATGGTCTTATCTATTGGCGATTTCGTTCCAATTCACATTCCAAGTGATATTCGGCATGCTAATTACATTGCCGGTTGCGAAATTGCATTATCTCTTATAGTTTCCGAGGTATGGACTATCAATAATTTACACCTTAGGCTCTGCTTCTAACTTGGGCCCAAATTGTAAAATGGTCTTATCTAGTGGCGATTTCGTTCCAATTCACATTCCAAGTAAAATTCGGCATGCTAATTACATTGCCGGTTGCCAAATTGCATTATCTCTTATAGTTTCCGAGATATGGACTATCGATAATTTACACCTTAGGCTCTGCTTCTAACTTGGGCCCAAATTGTAAAATGGTCTTATCTATTGGCGATTTCGTCCCAATTCACATTCCAAGTGATATTCGGCATGCTAATTACATTGCCGGTTACCAAATTGCATTATCTCTTATAGTTTCCGAGATATGGACTATCGATAATTTACACCTTAGGCTCTGCTTCTAACTTGGGCCCAAATTGTAAAATGGTCTTATCTATTGGCGATTTCGTTCCAATTCACATTCCAAGTAATATTCGGCATGCTAATTACATTGCCGGTTGCCAAATTGCATTATCTCTTATAGTTTCCGAGATATGGACTATCGATAATTTACACCTTAGGCTCTGCTTCTAACTTGGGCCCAAATTGTAAAATGGTCTTATCTATTGGCGATTTCGTCCCAATTCACATTCCAAGTGATATTCGGCATGCTAATTACATTGCCGGTTGCGAAATTGCATTATCTCTTATAGTTTCCGAGATATGGACTATCAATAATTTACACCTTAGGCTCTGCTTCTAACTTGGGCCCAAATTGTAAAATGGTTTTATCTATTGGCGATTTCGTTCCAATTCACATTCCAAGTAATATTCGGCATGCTAATTACATTGCCGGTTGCCAAATTGCATTATCTCTTATAGTTTCCGAGATATGGACTATCGATAATTTACACCTTAGGCTCTGCTTCTAACTTGGGCCCAAATTGTAAAATGGTCTTATCTATTGGCGATTTCGTCCCAATTCACATTCCAAGTGATATTCGGCATGCTAATTACATTGCCGGTTGCGAAATTGCATTATCTCTTATAGTCTCCGAGATATGGACTATCAATAATTTACACCTTAGGCTCTGCTTCTAACTTGGGCCCAAATTGTAAAATGGTCTTATCTAGTGGCGATTTCGTTCCAATTCACATTCCAAGTAAAATTCGGCATGCTAATTACATTGCCGGTTGCCAAATTGCATTATCTCTTATAGTTTCCGAGATATGGACTATCGATAATTTACACCTTAGGCTCTGCTTCTAACTTGGGCCCAAATTGTAAAATGGTCTTATCTATTGGCGATTTCGTTCCAATTCACATTCCAAGTGATATTCGGCATGCTAATTACATTGCCGGTTGCGAAATTGCATTATCTCTTATAGTTTCCGAGGTATGGACTATCAATAATTTACACCTTAGGCTCTGCTTCTAACTTGGGCCCAAATTGTAAAATGGTCTTATCTATTGGCGATTTCGTTCCAATTCACATTCCAAGTAATATTCGGCATGCTAATTACATTGCCGGTTGCCAAATTGCATTATCTCTTATAGTTTCCGAGATATGGACTATCGATAATTTACACCTTAGGCTCTGCTTCTAACTTGGGCCCAAATTGTAAAATGGTCTTATCTATTGGCGATTTCGTTGCAATTCACATTCCAAGTAATATTCGGCATGCTAATTACATTGCCGGTTGCCAAATTGCATTATCTCTTATAGTTTCCGAGATATGGACTATCGATTATTTACACCTTAGGCTCTGCTTCTAACTTGGGCCCAAATTGTAAAATGGTCTTATCTATTGGCGATTTCGTCCCAATTCACATTCCAAGTGATATTCGGCATGCTAATTACATTGCCGGTTACCAAATTGCATTATCTCTTATAGTTTCCGAGATATGGACTATCGATAATTTACACCTTAGGCTCTGCTTCTAACTTGGGCCCAAATTGTAAAATGGTCTTATCTATTGGCGATTTCGTTCCAATTCACATTCCAAGTAATATTCGGCATGCTAATTACATTGCCGGTTGCCAAATTGCATTATCTCTTATAGTTTCCGAGATATGGACTATCGATAATTTACACCTTAGGCTCTGCTTCTAACTTGGGCCCAAATTGTAAAATGGTCTTATCTATTGGCGATTTCGTCCAAATTCACATTCCAAGTGATATTCGGCATGCTAATTACATTGCCGGTTGCGAAATTGTATTATCTCTTATAGTTTCCGAGATATGGACTATCAATAATTTACACCTTAGGCTCTGCTTCTAACTTGGGCCCAAATTGTAAAATGGTCTTATCTATTGGCGATTTCGTTCCAATACACATTCCAAGTAATATTCGGCATGCTAATTACATTGCCGGTTGCCCAATTGCATTATCTCTTATAGTTTCCGAGATATGGACTATCGATAATTTACACCATAGGCTCTGCTTCTAACTTGGGCCCAAATTGTAAAATGGTCTTATCTATTGGCGATTTCGTTCCAATTCACATTCCAAGTAATATTCGGCATGCTAATTACATTGCCGGTTGCCAAATTGCATTATCTCTTATAGTTTCCGAGATATGGACTATCGATAATTTACACCATAGGCTCTGCTTCTAACTTGGGCCCAAATTGTAAAATGGTCTTATCTATTGGCGATTTCGTTCCAATTCACATTCCAAGGAATATTCGGCATGCTAATTACATTGCCGGTTGCCAAATTGCATTATCTCTTATAGTTTCCGAGATATGGACTATCGATAATTTACACCATAGGCTCTGCTTCTAACTTGGGCCCAAATTGTAAAATGGTCTTATCTATTGGCGATTTCGTTCAAATTCACATTCCAAGTAATATTCGGCATGCTAATTACATTGCCGGTTGCCAAATTGCATTATCTCTTATAGTTTCCGAGATATGGACTATCGATAATTTACACCTTAGGCTCTGCTTCTAACTTGGGCCCAAATTGTAAAATGGTCTTATCTATTGGCGATTTCGTTCCAATTCACATTCCAAGTAATATTCGGCATGCTAATTACATTGCCGGTTGCCAAATTGCATTATCTCTTATAGTTTCCGAGATATGGACTATCGATAATTTACACCTTAGGCTCTGCTTCTAACTTGGGCCCAAATTGTAAAATGGTCTTATCTATTGGCGATTTCGTTCCAATTCACATTCCAAGTAATATTCGGCATGCTAATTACATTGCCGGTTGCCAAATTGAATTATCTCTTATAGTTTCCGAGATATGGACTATCGATAATTTACACCTTAGGCTCTGCTTCTAACTTGGGCCCAAATTGTAAAATGGTCTTACCTATTGGCGATTTCGTTCCAATTCACATTCCAAGTAATATTCGGCATGCTAATTACATTGCCGGTTGCCAAATTGCATTATCTCTTATAGTTTCCGAGATATGGACTATCGATAATTTACACCTTAGGCTCTGCTTCTAACTTGGGCCCAAATTGTAAAATGGTCTTATCTATTGGCGATTTCGATCCAATTCACATTCCAAGTAATATTCGGCATGCTAATTACATTGCCGGTTGCCAAATTGCATTATCTCTTATAGTTTCCGAGATATGGACTATCGATAATTTACACCTTAGGCTCTGCTTCTAACTTGGGCCCAAATTGTAAAATGGTCTTATCTATTGGCGATTTCGTCCCAATTCACATTCCAAGTGATTTTCGGCATGCTAATTACATTGCCGGTTGCGAAATTGCATTATCTCTTATAGTTTCCGAGATATGGACTATCAATAATTTACACCTTAGGCTCTGCTTCTAACTTGGGCCCAAATTGTAAAATGGTCTTATCTATTGGCGATTTCGTTCCAATTCACATTCCAGGTAATATTCGGCATGCTAATTACATTGCCGGTTGCCAAATCGCATTATCTCTTATAGTTTCCGAGATATGGACTATCGATAATTTACACCTTAGGCTCTGCTTCTAACTTGGGCCCAAATTGTAAAATGGTCTTATCTATTGGCGATTTCGTTGCAATTCACATTCCAAGTAATATTCGGCATGCTAATTACATTGCCGGTTGCCAAATTGCATTATCTCTTATAGTTTCCGAGATATGGACTATCGATAATTTACACCTTAGGCTCTGCTTCTAACTTGGGCCCAAATTGTAAAATGGTCTTATCTATTGGCGATTTCGTTCCAATTCACATTCCAAGTAATATTCGGCATGCTAATTACATTGCCGGTTGCCAAATTGCATTATCTCTTATAGTTTCCGAGATATGGACTATCGATAATTTACACCTTAGGCTCTGCTTCTAACTTGGGCCCAAATTGTAAAATGGTCTTATCTATTGGCGATTTCGTTCCAATTCACATTCCAAGTAATATTCGGCATGCTAATTACATTGCCGGTTGCCAAATTGCATTATCTCTTATAGTTTCCGAGATATGGACTATCGATAATTTACACCTTAGGCTCCGCTTCTAACTTGGGCCCAAATTGTAAAATGGTCTTATCTATTGGCGATTTCGTTCCAATTCACATTCCAAGTAATATTCGGCATGCTAATTACATTGCCGGTTGCCAAATTGCATTATCTCTTATAGTTTCCGAGATATGGACTATCGATAATTTACACCATAGGCTCTGCTTCTAACTTGGGCCCAAATTGTAAAATGGTCTTATCTATTGGCGATTTCGTTCCAATTCACATTCCAAGTAATATTCGGCATGCTAATAACATTGCCGGTTGCCAAATTGCATTATCTCTTATAGTTTCCGAGATATGGACTATCGATAATTTACACCATAGGCTCTGCTTCTAACTTGGGCCCAAATTGTAAAATGGTCTTATCTATTGGCGATTTCGTTCCAATTCACATTCCAAGTAATATTCGGCATGCTAATTACATTGCCGGTTGCCAAATTGCATTATCTCTTATAGTTTCCGAGATATGGACTATCGATAATTTACACCTTAGGCTCTGCTTCTAACTTGGGCCCAAATTGTAAAATGGTCTTATCTATTGGCGATTTCGTCCCAATTCACATTCCAAGTGATATTCGGCATGCTAATTACATTGCCGGTTGCGAAATTGCATTATCTCTTATAGTTTCCGAGATATGAACTATCAATAATTTACACCTTAGGCTCTGCTTCTAACTTGGGCCCAAATTGTAAAATGGTCTTATCTATTGGCGATTTCGTTCCAATTCACATTCCAAGTAATATTCGGCATGCTAATTACATTGATGGTTGCCAAATTGCATTATCTCTTATAGTTTCCGAGATATGGACTATCGATAATTTACACCTTAGGCTCTGCTTCTAACTTGGGCCCAAATTGTAAAATGGTCTTATCTATTGGCGATTTCGTTCCAATTCACATTCCAAGTAATATTCGGCATGCTCATTACATTGCCGGTTGCCAAATTGCATTTTCTCTTATAGTTTCCGAGATATGGACTATCGATAATTTACACCTTAGGCTCTGCTTCTAACTTGGGCCCAAATTGTAAAATGGTCTTATCTATTGGCGATTTCGTTCCAATTCACATTCCAAGTAATATTCGGCATGCTAATTACATTGCCGGTTGCCAAATTGCATTATCTCTTATAGTTTCCGAGATATGGACTATCGATAATTTACACCATAGGCTCTGCTTCTAACTTGGGCCCAAATTGTAAAATGGTCTTATCTATTGGCGATTTCGTTCCAATTCACATTCCAAGTAATATTCGGCATGCTAATTACATTGATGGTTGCCAAATTGCATTATCTCTTATAGTTTCCGAGATATGGACTATCGATAATTTACACCTTAGGCTCTGCTTCTAACTTGGGCCCAAATTGTAAAATGGTCTTATCTATTGGCGATTTCGTTCCAATTCACATTCCAAGTAATATTCGGCATGCTAATTACATTGCCGGTTGCCAAATTGCATTATCTCTTATAGTTTCCGAGATATGGACTATCGATAATTTACACCTTAGGCTCTGCTTCTAACTTGGGCCCAAATTGTAAAATGGTCTTATCTATTGGCGATTTCGTCCCAATTCACATTCCAAGTGATATTCGGCATGCTAATTACATTGCCGGTTGCGAAATTGCATTATCTCTTATAGTTTCCGAGATATGGACTATCAATAATTTACACCTTAGGCTCTGCTTCTAACTTGGGCCCAAATTGTAAAATGGTCTTATCTAGTGGCGATTTCGTTCCAATTCACATTCCAAGTAAAATTCGGCATGCTAATTACATTGCCGGTTGCCAAATTGCATTATCTCTTATAGTTTCCGAGATATGGACTATCGATAATTTACACCTTAGGCTCTGCTTCTAACTGGGGCCCAAATTGTAAAATGGTCTTATCTATTGGCGATTTCGTCCCAATTCACATTCCAAGTGATATTCGGCATGCTAATTACATTGCCGGTTACCAAATTGCATTATCTCTTATAGTTTCCGAGATATGGACTATCGATAATTTACACCTTAGGCTCTGCTTCTAACTTGGGCCCAAATTGTAAAATGGTCTTATCTATTGGCGATTTCGTTCCAATTCACATTCCAAGTAATATTCGGCATGCTAATTACATTGCCGGTTGCCAAATTGCATTATCTCTTATAGTTTCCGAGATATGGACTATCGATAATTTACACCTTAGGCTCTGCTTCTAACTTGGGCCCAAATTGTAAAATGGTCTTATCTATTGGCGATTTCGTCCCAATTCACATTCCAAGTGATATTCGGCATGCTAATTACATTGCCGGTTGCGAAATTGCATTATCTCTTATAGTTTCCGAGATATGGACTATCAATAATTTACACCTTAGGCTCTGCTTCTAACTTGGGCCCAAATTGTAAAATGGTTTTATCTATTGGCGATTTCGTTCCAATTCACATTCCAAGTAATATTCGGCATGCTAATTACATTGCCGGTTGCCAAATTGCATTATCTCTTATAGTTTCCGAGATATGGACTATCGATAATTTACACCTTAGGCTCTGCTTCTAACTTGGGCCCAAATTGTAAAATGGTCTTATCTATTGGCGATTTCGTCCCAATTCACATTCCAAGTGATATTCGGCATGCTAATTACATTGCCGGTTGCGAAATTGCATTATCTCTTATAGTCTCCGAGATATGGACTATCAATAATTTACACCTTAGGCTCTGCTTCTAACTTGGGCCCAAATTGTAAAATGGTCTTATCTAGTGGCGATTTCGTTCCAATTCACATTCCAAGTAAAATTCGGCATGCTAATTACATTGCCGGTTGCCAAATTGCATTATCTCTTATAGTTTCCGAGATATGGACTATCGATAATTTACACCTTAGGCTCTGCTTCTAACTTGGGCCCAAATTGTAAAATGGTCTTATCTATTGGCGATTTCGTTCCAATTCACATTCCAAGTGATATTCGGCATGCTAATTACATTGCCGGTTGCGAAATTGCATTATCTCTTATAGTTTCCGAGGTATGGACTATCAATAATTTACACCTTAGGCTCTGCTTCTAACTTGGGCCCAAATTGTAAAATGGTCTTATCTATTGGCGATTTCGTTCCAATTCACATTCCAAGTAATATTCGGCATGCTAATTACATTGCCGGTTGCCAAATTGCATTATCTCTTATAGTTTCCGAGATATGGACTATCGATAATTTACACCTTAGGCTCTGCTTCTAACTTGGGCCCAAATTGTAAAATGGTCTTATCTATTGGCGATTTCGTTGCAATTCACATTCCAAGTAATATTCGGCATGCTAATTACATTGCCGGTTGCCAAATTGCATTATCTCTTATAGTTTCCGAGATATGGACTATCGATTATTTACACCTTAGGCTCTGCTTCTAACTTGGGCCCAAATTGTAAAATGGTCTTATCTATTGGCGATTTCGTCCCAATTCACATTCCAAGTGATATTCGGCATGCTAATTACATTGCCGGTTACCAAATTGCATTATCTCTTATAGTTTCCGAGATATGGACTATCGATAATTTACACCTTAGGCTCTGCTTCTAACTTGGGCCCAAATTGTAAAATGGTCTTATCTATTGGCGATTTCGTTCCAATTCACATTCCAAGTAATATTCGGCATGCTAATTACATTGCCGGTTGCCAAATTGCATTATCTCTTATAGTTTCCGAGATATGGACTATCGATAATTTACACCTTAGGCTCTGCTTCTAACTTGGGCCCAAATTGTAAAATGGTCTTATCTATTGGCGATTTCGTCCAAATTCACATTCCAAGTGATATTCGGCATGCTAATTACATTGCCGGTTGCGAAATTGTATTATCTCTTATAGTTTCCGAGATATGGACTATCAATAATTTACACCTTAGGCTCTGCTTCTAACTTGGGCCCAAATTGTAAAATGGTCTTATCTATTGGCGATTTCGTTCCAATACACATTCCAAGTAATATTCGGCATGCTAATTACATTGCCGGTTGCCCAATTGCATTATCTCTTATAGTTTCCGAGATATGGACTATCGATAATTTACACCATAGGCTCTGCTTCTAACTTGGGCCCAAATTGTAAAATGGTCTTATCTATTGGCGATTTCGTTCCAATTCACATTCCAAGTAATATTCGGCATGCTAATTACATTGCCGGTTGCCAAATTGCATTATCTCTTATAGTTTCCGAGATATGGACTATCGATAATTTACACCATAGGCTCTGCTTCTAACTTGGGCCCAAATTGTAAAATGGTCTTATCTATTGGCGATTTCGTTCCAATTCACATTCCAAGGAATATTCGGCATGCTAATTACATTGCCGGTTGCCAAATTGCATTATCTCTTATAGTTTCCGAGATATGGACTATCGATAATTTACACCATAGGCTCTGCTTCTAACTTGGGCCCAAATTGTAAAATGGTCTTATCTATTGGCGATTTCGTTCAAATTCACATTCCAAGTAATATTCGGCATGCTAATTACATTGCCGGTTGCCAAATTGCATTGTCTCTTATAGTTTCCGAGATATGGACTATCGATAATTTACACCTTAGGCTCTGCTTCTAACTTGGGCCCAAATTGTAAAATGGTCTTATCTATTGGCGATTTCGTTCCAATTCACATTCCAAGTAATATTCGGCATGCTAATTACATTGCCGGTTGCCAAATTGCATTATCTCTTATAGTTTCCGAGATATGGACTATCGATAATTTACACCTTAGGCTCTGCTTCTAACTTGGGCCCAAATTGTAAAATGGTCTTATCTATTGGCGATTTCGTTCCAATTCACATTCCAAGTAATATTCGGCATGCTAATTACATTGCCGGTTGCCAAATTGAATTATCTCTTATAGTTTCCGAGATATGGACTATCGATAATTTACACCTTAGGCTCTGCTTCTAACTTGGGCCCAAATTGTAAAATGGTCTTACCTATTGGCGATTTCGTTCCAATTCACATTCCAAGTAATATTCGGCATGCTAATTACATTGCCGGTTGCCAAATTGCATTATCTCTTATAGTTTCCGAGATATGGACTATCGATAATTTACACCTTAGGCTCTGCTTCTAACTTGGGCCCAAATTGTAAAATGGTCTTATCTATTGGCGATTTCGATCCAATTCACATTCCAAGTAATATTCGGCATGCTAATTACATTGCCGGTTGCCAAATTGCATTATCTCTTATAGTTTCCGAGATATGGACTATCGATAATTTACACCTTAGGCTCTGCTTCTAACTTGGGCCCAAATTGTAAAATGGTCTTATCTATTGGCGATTTCGTCCCAATTCACATTCCAAGTGATTTTCGGCATGCTAATTACATTGCCGGTTGCGAAATTGCATTATCTCTTATAGTTTCCGAGATATGGACTATCAATAATTTACACCTTAGGCTCTGCTTCTAACTTGGGCCCAAATTGTAAAATGGTCTTATCTATTGGCGATTTCGTTCCAATTCACATTCCAGGTAATATTCGGCATGCTAATTACATTGCCGGTTGCCAAATCGCATTATCTCTTATAGTTTCCGAGATATGGACTATCGATAATTTACACCTTAGGCTCTGCTTCTAACTTGGGCCCAAATTGTAAAATGGTCTTATCTATTGGCGATTTCGTTGCAATTCACATTCCAAGTAATATTCGGCATGCTAATTACATTGCCGGTTGCCAAATTGCATTATCTCTTATAGTTTCCGAGATATGGACTATCGATAATTTACACCTTAGGCTCTGCTTCTAACTTGGGCCCAAATTGTAAAATGGTCTTATCTATTGGCGATTTCGTTCCAATTCACATTCCAAGTAATATTCGGCATGCTAATTACATTGCCGGTTGCCAAATTGCATTATCTCTTATAGTTTCCGAGATATGGACTATCGATAATTTACACCTTAGGCTCTGCTTCTAACTTGGGCCCAAATTGTAAAATGGTCTTATCTATTGGCGATTTCGTTCCAATTCATACTCCAAGTAATATTCGGCATGCTAATTACATTGCCGGTTGCGAAATTGCATTATCTCTTATAGTTTCCGAGATATGGACTATCGATAATTTACACCTTAGGCTCTGCTTCTAACTTGGGCCCAAATTGTAAAATGGTCTTATCTATTGGCGATTTCGATCCAATTCACATTCCAAGTAATATTCGGCATGCTAATTACATTGCCGGTTGCCAAATTGCATTATCTCTTATAGTTTCCGAGATATGGTCTATCGATAATTTACACCTTAGGCTCTGCTTCTAACTTGGGCCCAAATTGTAAAATGGTCTTATCTATTGGCGATTTCGTTCCAATTCACATTCCAAGTAATATTCGGCATGCTAATTACATTGCCGGTTGCCAAATTGCATTATCTCTTATAGTTTCCGAGATATGGACTATCGATAATTTACACCTTAGGCTCTGCTTCTAACTTGGGCCCAAATTGTAAAATGGTCTTATCTATTGGCGATTTCGTCCCAATTCACATTCCAAGTGATATTCGGCATGCTAATTACATTGCCGGTTGCGAAATTGCATTATCTCTTATAGTTTCCGAGATATGGACTATCAATAATTTACACCTTAGGCTCTGCTTCTAACTTGGGCCCAATTTGTAAAATGGTCTTATCTATTGGCGATTTCGTCCCAATTCACATTCCAAGTGATATTCGGCATGCTAATTACATTGCCGGTTGCGAAATTGCATTATCTCTTATAGTTTCCGAGATATGGACTATCAATAATTTACACCTTAGGCTCTGCTTCTAACTTGGGCCCAAATTGTAAAATGGTCTTATCTAGTGGCGATTTCGTTCTAATTCACATTCCAAGTAAAATTCGGCATGCTAATTACATTGCCGGTTGCCAAATTGCATTATCTCTTATAGTTTCCGAGATATGGACTATCGATAATTTACACCTTAGGCTCTGCTTCTAACTTGGTCCCAAATTGTAAAATGGTCTTATCTATTGGCGATTTCGTCCCAATTCACATTCCAAGTGATATTCGGCATGCTAATTACATTGCCGGTTACCAAATTGCATTATCTCTTATAGTTTCCGAGATATGGACTATCGATAATTTACACCTTAGGCTCTGCTTCTAACTTGGGCCCAAATTGTAAAATGGTCTTATCTATTGGCGATTTCGTTCCAATTCACATTCCAAGTAATATTCGGCATGCTAATTACATTGCCGGTTGCCAAATTGCATTATCTCTTATAGTTTCCGAGATATGGACTATCGATAATTTACACCTTAGGCTCTGCTTCTAACTTGGGCCCAAATTGTAAAATGGTCTTATCTATTGGCGATTTCGTCCCAATTCACATTCCAAGTGATATTCGGCATGCTAATTACATTGCCGGTTGCGAAATTGCATTATCTCTTATAGTTTCCGAGATATGGACTATCAATAATTTACACCTTAGGCTCTGCTTCTAACTTGGGCCCAATTTGTAAAATGGTCTTATCTATTGGCGATTTCGTTCCAATTCACATTCCAAGTAATATTCGGCGTGCTAATTACATTGCCGGTTGCCAAATTGCATTATCTCTTATAGTTTCCGAGATATGGACTATCGATAATTTACACCTTAGGCTCTGCTTCTAACTTGGGCCCAAATTGTAAAATGGTCTTATCTATTGGCGATTTCGTTCCAATTCACATTCCAAGTTATATTCGGCATGCTAATTACATTGCCGGTTGCCAAATTGCATTATCTCTTATAGTTTCCGAGATATGGACTATCGATAATTTACACCTTAGGCTCTGCTTCTAACTTGGGCCCAAATTGTAAAATGGTCTTATCTATTGGCGATTTCGTTCCAATTCACATTCCAAGTAATATTCGGCAAGCTAATTACATTGCCGGTTGCCAAATTGCATTATCTCTTATAGTTTCCGAGATATGGACTATCGATAATTTACACCATAGGCTCTGCTTCTAACTTGGGCCCAAATTGTAAAATGGTCTTATCTATTGGCGATTTCGTTCCAATTCACATTCCAAGTAATATTCGGCATGCTAATTACATTGCCGGTTGCCAAATTGCATTATCTCTTATAGTTTCCGAGATATGGACTATCGATAATTTACACCTTAGGCTCCGCTTCTAACTTGGGCCCAAATTGTAAAATGGTCTTATCTATTGGCGATTTCGTTCCAATTCACATTCCAAGTAATATTCGGCATGCTAATTACATTGCCGGTTGCCAAATTGCATTATCTCTTATAGTTTCCGAGATATGGACTATCGATAATTTACACCATAGGCTCTGCTTCTAACTTGGGCCCAAATTGTAAAATGGTCTTATCTATTGGCGATTTCGTTCCAATTCACATTCCAAGTAATATTCGGCATGCTAATAACATTGCCGGTTGCCAAATTGCATTATCTCTTATAGTTTCCGAGATATGGACTATCGATAATTTACACCATAGGCTCTGCTTCTAACTTGGGCCCAAATTGTAAAATGGTCTTATCTATTGGCGATTTCGTTCCAATTCACATTCCAAGTAATATTCGGCATGCTAATTACATTGCCGGTTGCCAAATTGCATTATCTCTTATAGTTTCCGAGATATGGACTATCGATAATTTACACCTTAGGCTCTGCTTCTAACTTGGGCCCAAATTGTAAAATGGTCTTATCTATTGGCGATTTCGTCCCAATTCACATTCCAAGTGATATTCGGCATGCTAATTACATTGCCGGTTGCGAAATTGCATTATCTCTTATAGTTTCCGAGATATGAACTATCAATAATTTACACCTTAGGCTCTGCTTCTAACTTGGGCCCAAATTGTAAAATGGTCTTATCTATTGGCGATTTCGTTCCAATTCACATTCCAAGTAATATTCGGCATGCTAATTACATTGATGGTTGCCAAATTGCATTATCTCTTATAGTTTCCGAGATATGGACTATCGATAATTTACACCTTAGGCTCTGCTTCTAACTTGGGCCCAAATTGTAAAATGGTCTTATCTATTGGCGATTTCGTTCCAATTCACATTCCAAGTAATATTCGGCATGCTCATTACATTGCCGGTTGCCAAATTGCATTATCTCTTATAGTTTCCGAGATATGGACTATCGATAATTTACACCTTAGGCTCTGCTTCTAACTTGGGCCCAAATTGTAAAATGGTCTTATCTATTGGCGATTTCGTTCCAATTCACATTCCAAGTAATATTCGGCATGCTAATTACATTGCCGGTTGCCAAATTGCATTATCTCTTATAGTTTCCGAGATATGGACTATCGATAATTTACACCATAGGCTCTGCTTCTAACTTGGGCCCAAATTGTAAAATGGTCTTATCTATTGGCGATTTCGTTCCAATTCACATTCCAAGTAATATTCGGCATGCTAATTACATTGATGGTTGCCAAATTGCATTATCTCTTATAGTTTCCGAGATATGGACTATCGATAATTTACACCTTAGGCTCTGCTTCTAACTTGGGCCCAAATTGTAAAATGGTCTTATCTATTGGCGATTTCGTTCCAATTCACATTCCAAGTAATATTCGGCATGCTAATTACATTGCCGGTTGCCAAATTGCATTATCTCTTATAGTTTCCGAGATATGGACTATCGATAATTTACACCTTAGGCTCTGCTTCTAACTTGGGCCCAAATTGTAAAATGGTCTTATCTATTGGCGATTTCGTCCCAATTCACATTCCAAGTGATATTCGGCATGCTAATTACATTGCCGGTTGCGAAATTGCATTATCTCTTATAGTTTCCGAGATATGGACTATCAATAATTTACACCTTAGGCTCTGCTTCTAACTTGGGCCCAAATTGTAAAATGGTCTTATCTAGTGGCGATTTCGTTCCAATTCACATTCCAAGTAAAATTCGGCATGCTAATTACATTGCCGGTTGCCAAATTGCATTATCTCTTATAGTTTCCGAGATATGGACTATCGATAATTTACACCTTAGGCTCTGCTTCTAACTTGGGCCCAAATTGTAAAATGGTCTTATCTATTGGCGATTTCGTCCCAATTCACATTCCAAGTGATATTCGGCATGCTAATTACATTGCCGGTTACCAAATTGCATTATCTCTTATAGTTTCCGAGATATGGACTATCGATAATTTACACCTTAGGCTCTGCTTCTAACTTGGGCCCAAATTGTAAAATGGTCTTATCTATTGGCGATTTCGTTCCAATTCACATTCCAAGTAATATTCGGCATGCTAATTACATTGCCGGTTGCCAAATTGCATTATCTCTTATAGTTTCCGAGATATGGACTATCGATAATTTACACCTTAGGCTCTGCTTCTAACTTGGGCCCAAATTGTAAAATGGTCTTATCTATTGGCGATTTCGTCCCAATTCACATTCCAAGTGATATTCGGCATGCTAATTACATTGCCGGTTGCGAAATTGCATTATCTCTTATAGTTTCCGAGATATGGACTATCAATAATTTACACCTTAGGCTCTGCTTCTAACTTGGGCCCAAATTGTAAAATGGTTTTATCTATTGGCGATTTCGTTCCAATTCACATTCCAAGTAATATTCGGCATGCTAATTACATTGCCGGTTGCCAAATTGCATTATCTCTTATAGTTTCCGAGATATGGACTATCGATAATTTACACCTTAGGCTCTGCTTCTAACTTGGGCCCAAATTGTAAAATGGTCTTATCTATTGGCGATTTCGTCCCAATTCACATTCCAAGTGATATTCGGCATGCTAATTACATTGCCGGTTGCGAAATTGCATTATCTCTTATAGTCTCCGAGATATGGACTATCAATAATTTACACCTTAGGCTCTGCTTCTAACTTGGGCCCAAATTGTAAAATGGTCTTATCTAGTGGCGATTTCGTTCCAATTCACATTCCAAGTAAAATTCGGCATGCTAATTACATTGCCGGTTGCCAAATTGCATTATCTCTTATAGTTTCCGAGATATGGACTATCGATAATTTACACCTTAGGCTCTGCTTCTAACTTGGGCCCAAATTGTAAAATGGTCTTATCTATTGGCGATTTCGTCCCAATTCACATTCCAAGTGATAATCGGCATGCTAATTACATTGCCGGTTACCAAATTGCATTATCTCTTATAGTTTCCGAGATATGGACTATCGATAATTTACACCTTAGGCTCTGCTTCTAACTTGGGCCCAAATTGTAAAATGGTCTTATCTATTGGCGATTTCGTTCCAATTCACATTCCAAGTAATATTCGGCATGCTAATTACATTGCCGGTTGCCAAATTGCATTATCTCTTATAGTTTCCGAGATATGGACTATCGATAATTTACACCTTAGGCTCTGCTTCTAACTTGGGCCCAAATTGTAAAATGGTCTTATCTATTGGCGATTTCGTCCCAATTCACATTCCAAGTGATATTCGGCATGCTAATTACATTGCCGGTTGCGAAATTGCATTATCTCTTATAGTTTCCGAGATATGGACTATCAATAATTTACACCTTAGGCTCTGCTTCTAACTTGGGCCCAAATTGTAAAACGGTCTTATCTATTGGCGATTTCGTTCCAATTCACATTCCAAGTAATATTCGGCATGCAAATTACATTGCCGGTTGCCAAATTGCATTATCTCTTATAGTTTCCGAGATATGGACTATCGATAATTTACACCTTAGGCTCTGCTTCTAACTTGGGCCCAAATTGTAAAATGGTCTTATCTATTGGCGATTTCGTTCCAATTCACATTCCAAGTAATATTCGGCATGCTAATTACATTGCCGGTTGCCAAATTGCATTATCTCTTATAGTTTCCGAGATATGGACTATCGATAATTTACACCTTAGGCTCTGCTTCTAACTTGGGCCCAAATTGTAAAATGGTCTTATCTATTGGCGATTTCGTTCCAATTCCCATTCCAAGTAATATTCGGCATGCTAATTACATTGCCGGTTGCCAAATTGCATTATCTCTTATAGTTTCCGAGATATGGACTATCGATAATTTACACCATAGGCTCTGCTTCTAACTTGGGCCCAAATTGTAAAATGGTCTTATCTATTGGCGATTTCGTTCCAATTCACATTCCAAGTAATATTCGGCATGCTAATTACATTGCCGGTTGCCAAATTGCATTATCTCTTATAGTTTCCGAGATATGGACTATCGATAATTTACACCTTAGGCTCTGCTTCTAACTTGCTCCCAAATTGTAAAATGGTCTTATCTATTGGCGATTTCGTTCCAATTCACATTCCGAGTAATATTCGGCATGCTAATTACATTGCCGGTTGCCAAATTGCATTATCTCTTATAGTTTCCGAGATATGGACTATCGATAATTTACACCTTAGGCTCTGCTTCTAACTTGGGCCCAAATTGTAAAATGGTCTTATCTATTGGCGATTTCGTTCCAATTCACATTCCAAATAATATTCGGCATGCTAATTACATTGCTGGTTGCCAAATTGAATTATCTCTTATAGTTTCCGAGATATGGACTATCGATAATTTACACCTTAGGCTCTGCTTCTAACTTGGGCCCAAATTGTAAAATGGTCTTACCTATTGGCGATTTCGTTCCAATTCACATTCCAAGTAATATTCGGCATGCTAATTACATTGCCGGTTGCCAAATTGCATTATCTCTTATAGTTTCCGAGATATGGACTATCGATAATTTACACCTTAGGCTCTGCTTCTAACTTATGCCCAAATTGTAAAATGGTCTTATCTATTGGCGATTTCGTTCCAATTCACATTCCAAGTAATATTCGGCATGCTAATTACATTGCCGGTTGCCAAATTGCATTATCTCTTATAGTTTCCGAGATATGGACTATCGATAATTTACACCTTAGGCTCTGCTTCTAACTTGGGCCCAAATTGTAAAATGGTCTTATCTATTGGCGATTTCGTTCCAATTCACATTCCAAGTAATATTCGGCATGCTAATTACATTGCCGGTTGCCAAATTGCATTATCTCTTATAGTTTCCGAGATATGGACTATCGATAATTTACACCTTAGGCTCTGCTTCTAACTTGGGCCCAAATTGTAAAATGGTCTTATCTATTGGCGATTTCGTTCCAATTCCCATTCCAAGTAATATTCGGCATGCTAATTACATTGCCGGTTGCCAAATTGCATTATCTCTTATAGTTTCCGAGATATGGACTATCGATAATTTACACCATAGGCTCTGCTTCTAACTTGGGCCCAAATTGT